>NC_037689.1:37554321-37658657 GCF_003255815.1 Theropithecus gelada
AAAAAAAAAAAAAAAAAAAAAAAAAAAAAAAAAAAAAAATAAAATAAAATTAATTTAGAAAATAAAATACATTTAAAAAAAAATAGGTGCTACAGAGTGGGTGCCTTAAACAACAGAAATATTATTTCTCACAGTTCTGGAGGCTGGGATGTCCAAGATCAAGGCCCATGCAGATTTGGTTGCTGGTGAGGGCTCCCTTCCTGGCTTACAGATGGCCACCTTCTCCCAGTGTCTTCACTTGGGTAGGGGTGGGAGTTGGAGGATAGAAATCTCATTCTCTTATTCTCTTCTTACAAGGTCACAGTCTTATCTGATTAGGGCTCCACACTTATGACCTCATTTAACCTTAATTTCCTCTTTAAGTCCCTAACTCCAAATACAGTCAGCATATAAATTTTGGGGGGACATGATTCGGTCCATAGCAATTGGACTGGCCTAAAAAAAAAAGACTTTAATATTAGGATCCTTAAGTTACTATTAAAAAAAAACAAACCCCGACTTACAAAAATTGGTGTTAATAATTTAAAGTTTGAAAGTACACTAATCTGTGGAGTGTTAAAAGTCAGGATAGTCATTCCCTGGGGGAACAGCAACTGAAAACAGGCACAAAAGGGGCTTCAGGGATGCTGTAGTGCTCCATTTCCTGTTTGAGTGCTGATTGAAAGAATGTAATTGGTTTGTGAGTATCCATTGAGCTGATCATACGTAATTTGCGCACTTTCCTGTATGTGTGTTGCAGATCAATCAAAAGTTAAAGCATAGGCCAGGTGCGGTGGCTCACACCTGTGGTCCCAGCACTTTGGGAGGCCAAGGCGGGAGGATCACTTGAGCCCATGAGTTCCAGACCAGTCTGGGCAATGTAGTGAGACCTCATCTCTACAAAAAAATTAAAAAATTAAAAAATTAGCCAAGTGTGGTGGCACGTGCCTGTAGTCCCAGCTACTCAGGAGGCTGAGGTGGGAGGATAGCTTGAGCCTGTGAGGCAGAGGTTGCAGTGAGCTGAGATCAAGTCCCTGCACTCCAGCCTGGGTGACAAAGTGAGACCCTATCTCAGATACATAAATAAATAAAAATTTAAAATGAAGCACAAATAAACCTGAGAGATGCATTTAATACCAGAGATAAACTACACAATTGTCCCGTTGTCTCAGCCTAGACAACAAACAAGCTGCTTCTCCTTTGTCCTTTCTACTTTAAAAAGTCACAAGAGGTTAAAATGTAATGAGTTGGAGTATATGAAGAAGACTAGCCTTCTAGTTGAGTATAATACTGTCTTCCCAAAGGTACAGGCAGAACCGCAGACACAGTTAACGTTTCTGCGTGACGTTGCTTGATGCTGTTTTGCTCAGACTGGTAGCTTAGCAGCTGGAGGCTAAAAAGTCAGGTTTCCAGGGAGAGGAGGAAGGCTTTCTGGGCAAAGGGCAACGTGGACTCCAGGCCAGGGGCATAGTCGGTGTCCTCTCAAGAGTGGTGGCAGTTTTAAACGGGTTATAAACAAACACTGCCATGTTGTTCTGAGAGGTTCCAGCTGCCTTAGGCAGAGGCTTTGGGTCTGTGCAAGCGCCAAAGCCGGCTTTCAGAGGTGATGGGTGGAACTGAAGGATCACTTAAGACATTTGTGACCCTGAATATCCACGTCCCTTGAAGCTTTACACACACACATCCAAGGTAGAGCTGGTCTTCCCAAAGACAACTGCAGCTAAGGAGTTTGAACTGTGTAACAGTTTAGACCAGCCAGTGGCTGTGTAGAGACCTTTGAGAGTTACAATTAGGTTACTGCTCAGATTGCATAATGCCAGGACTGTGCTCCATTGTTCCCAGCTCTTGCATTCAGTATTTTATTGTTTCACATTGTGCTTTAACTTGCTACAGAACATTAACAGCAGTAGCCAGTAGTTGAATGTTTTCCAAACCTTTCAGATTTGTAGAGCTGACTGTGCCACACTGGCTAATGGAAATTTCATGGTTCCAGGAGTGCTGGCTTTATCAACAATTATCTAGGTGATCTTGTATGGTCTATCGTGTGTAAAACAGCATTATGTGCTTTTGCTTAACCTTTATAATTGTTGAGAAACAATTGTTTAAAATTACTGCATAAATGTTTTTAAAGTAAATTTTGAAGCTCTTTGACGTCAGTGCCCTCTGCCTGGTGGAAAGTAATGATTTTTTTTTTAATGTTCTGATTTGGTGTTTGTTGGTGGAGTGCATCTGTATGTCTCTGTGTGTGTGTGTGTGTGTGTGTATACTAGGAACAGGCCCTATCTGTTGGTGCTTTTACTAAATTAATAGATTCTAGACATTAAAGCAAACCAAAAATATTTCACCCGCAAATATACTTCTCTGACATATTTCGAGATGGCTATTCAGAAGGCCTGAAGGCAGGAATAGCCCAGCAGAACTGCGTTTTGTGGAGGAGATTTGCATCTGCAGAGAAAATCTGCATTGGTGAAATAAACAGCCAGGCTTTTTCTGAGGCTCCTCCCTTGTCTACATCTAGGAAAGATTGACTGAGAACCTGACACCTTTAAAGGTCTGACAGAAACATTCACCACAGGCTACCATCTATTCTTTATGAGGGCTGCTCCCTGTGAAGTTTCATCTACATAAAAAGATGGCCTTTGCTGCGTGCCTTTCTTCCTCTTCTCTACCTCCCATGACTTGCGTGCTCTAAACCCCTATTCTTTCTGTAACCTTAAGACGGTACAAAAGCATCAACCATCTGGCCATTTCTTTGCGTTTTCATATTTTGTATGACTCCCAGCATGTAATAAATATTTATGGCTTTTTTTTTTTCCTGTTAATCTTTGTATTATCAATTTGTTTTATAGGCTTAAATGGTTGAAACTTCAGGGGAAAAATGTAAACGTTTCTACAACATTTATGATCACTTTAGGCTCTAGGTGTTGGTAAGTTTCTAAGCATTTGGGGATGTAGCTCTCTTTGCTTCACCATTAACAGTCCTTTGACATTCAAAATGTCGTTGGACCACCAGCATGGCATTACTCAGGAGCTTGTTAGAAATGCCATCTCAGAGGCTTACCTTAAATATGGTATCGTGGCAGAATCTGCATTTTAGCAAGATCTCCACGTGATTCCTATGCACATGCAAGTGAATCAGCAAGTAGGCCATGGAAGGGATTAAGAGATCTCTTTTCTCAAAACATCGCCCACTGAGCCAGGATTGTCATTATTTAGAATGAATTTCTCTAGTTTATGCCCCTTTTAAGAAATATCCCTGGTCTGCATACATAACTCAGCAAGTCATTTTCAGTTCAAAGCCTTCACATGATCCATCCACTTGGGACAAATGGCAAAGAGCAGGTTGATTGGAAAGTTAGGGTTGGGGGAGGGAAGTAGAGTAGAAAAATGCAGTGCCGGCTGGGCGCGCTGGCTCACACCTGTAATCTCAGCACTTTGGGAGGCCGAGGCGGGCGGATCATGAGGTCAGGAGATTGAGACCATCCTAGCTAATACGGTGAAAGCCCGTCTCTACTAAAAATGAAAAAAAAAATTAGCCGGGCGTGTTGGCGGGCGCCTGTAGTCCCAGCTACTCGGGAGGCTGAGGCAGGAGAATGGCGTGAACCTGGGAGGCGGAGCTTGCAGTGAGCCGAGATCGTGCCACTGGACTCCAGCCTGGGCGGCAGAGCAAGACTCTGTCTCAAAATAAATAAATAAATAAATAAATAAAAAGAAAAAAGAAAAGAAAAATGCAGTGCCTTTGGTGGAAGAAAGTGAGCCAGCTCCATAACCATGGTGCCCTGGGACTGGAAAGCTGTGCCACAGTGGTGGGCAGGAAGTAACAAAAATACCAATCCCAATGCTCACAATAATGGTAAATAATTGTTGGTTAGGGGGTTCCTAAACTTGTTTCACAATCAGAATCACCTGGGGCAGGTAGAAGGGGACTCCTGTTTCTGTTTTTAAAATTATTTTTAAAGAATGGGGTCTCGCTCTGTCACCCAGGCTGGAGTGCAGTTGCACGATCCTAGTTTGCTGCAGCCTGGAGCTCCTGGGTTCAAGCCATCCTCCTGCTTCCACCTCCCAAGTTGCTGGGACTACAGGTGTATGCCACCATGCTTGGCTAATTTTTTAACTTTTATCTTTATTTTTGTAGCAATGGAGTCTCAATGTGTTGCCCAGGCTTGCCTCAAATTCCTGGCCTCGAGTGATCCTCCCGCCTTGGCCTCCCAAAATGCTGAGATTACTGGTGTGACCCACCTCACCCTGCCAAGGCTTCTCAAAAATACGGATTCCCAAAGTCAGGGACCCACCCTGGGTTTACGCCATCAGAGAAACCTGAGCATCTGTGTTTTAAACTAGTGTCTCAGGTATTAAAATGTATGCAGGACCAAGTAAATGGTGAGCCTGGATCCTGTGGCTGATGCTCCAAAAATGTTATCTCCAAGGCTCACAATAAGCCTAAAACATATTATGCTATTTTCCTAACTGCATTTTATAATGCAGAAGTTGGGTTGCTTGCCCAGTGTCACACAGGCAGCGGGCAGCAGATGGAGGATTCCATCCTAGATCTGTCTGACTCCAAAGTCTTTGTTCTATCTATTCTCATACCACCTTCCATAAAGCCACTATGGCTGAAGTGTTATCTTACTCAGGGCACACTCTGGTTGCCTCGTCTCCCTTCTGTGGGGGTGACGGTTTCTGCAGAAGTTCCCTAATCTGACCTCAAATTATGACATCAGTATCTAGGCTTGAGTAGAATGGTGCAAGGAGACCAGACTGGTGAATTACCAAGGATGGCCCCCTCCTTCTTCCCCTTCTGATGTGGTTAATAACTAGTAACCCAGAGCCTACGATACTGATCCCCATAGGGATGGGAAACAGGGCTCTCTTGGGTAATTGAAAATTTCTGGTTGCCTGGGTATTGAGGCAGTTTCCAAAAGTGATGGAAACAAGCACATATTGCTCCTGCCCTCTGATACCTTATTTTGTTCCAAGAAATCCCTAGAAAGAAAATACAGCAATTTAATACAGCAATGTTAAATAGTGATAGTAGCGGGAATAGGGCACCATCTGGTACATTTGAATAATTGTCAAGGTTGGATTTTCTTTAAATGCTGCTTATTGCTCAGTCCACCCATATTAAATCACTAGAGCTACAAGTCATCTGATGGTGATGTTTTGGCATTACAAGACTGTGCTTGCATATTAAATTCCTCAACTTGGGCTCAGTTTGGGAATTCAAAATGCAGCATTTGATCTTCATCTATATTTAATCTCCTGTTATTGGTTATAGCTCCTTTTATAGGTTTATTTCAAAAACTTTTGATTCTGATACTGTCATGTTGAATAGTGGTTTCCCATGCAGGGTGTGCAAACCACCCAAAAATTATCTTTTTCATGGCAACATTAAAAAATTTTAATTTATATGTATGTTATAATGTATATAATATTGGACTATAGTGGTAGAACATGTATATAATTTGTAAATAAATACATATAAACATGGGGGGATACATGATTCAAAGTTTTCTCCCTTTGAAATGTTGGCTCAAAGTTTACAAACTTTTCATCCAATATATTACCTCCTCCTACCAGCATCATGTTATCTTCTCATTTAATAAGAGAGCCTTCGTCTTTGTCAATTCATGTTTACTGAACTACGTAGGATTATGTGAATGTTCCAGCGTATATAAGAGGATAAGACATTTGCTGTTCTTAGGATGTTTAACTATCTGCAATGGAGATGATGATACTAGTGGTAATTTTGGAGGAGGTGACAATGTTAATGGTGGTGACGATGCTGATGTTGCTGCTGCTGCTGGTGATCATGATGGCCAAGAAAGAGATAAAGAAGAAAGTCTTATTTATGGTTGAGATTAAAGCAAAATGGGAATTGAAGGCTTCTCCTCCCTGCTCTCTGGTAATGCGACATCTTTACCTAGCAGTGATGCTCTTCCCTGCTTGTTCATCTTTCTTCCAATATAGCTTAAAAATACTTTTTAGTCATCCTCAGCATGTACTATAAATCTCAGCTTCCTAGGATTTGAGCCTTGGGAGCAGGAGGTTTTTCTAAGCCCCTTCCACTCTTCTGTATGTATTTTGGTCCTCGGTGCTCCACAAGCTGTGAAAGCTGTGAGTCATGATTCCCATATGGTGGGATTCCCTCCCCTCCCCTCCATCGACATGCCTGCCCTGCCATCTGCTGCCACTCTCAAGGTTATAGAGCAAGAGATAATGCAGGGAAGGGAAAGGAAAACACCAGGAAAACCAACACTGTTTTATAAGTAAAATAGAAAAAAAAAAGATGTATTTTTCTTACTACAAAAACAACTTGTATTCACTACAGAGAAATAAGAAACTGAAGCACAAAACCAAACCAAACCAAATCTAACCAAACCCAACCCAACCAACCCAACCCAACCCAAACAAAACAGTCTCCCTCTGAGCATCATTCATCACTTTAACCATCTCCATGTATGTTTTTCCAAATCTGTATTCTGTATCTATCTATGTAGCTAGCTATCAAATACAATAAGATCATTACCACATATTTTTGTGACCTGTTTCTTGTTTAACTGAATCATGAACATATTTTCATGTCTGTAAATGTACCCCTAAACTAGCTTTTTTTTTTTTTTTTTTTTTTTGACAGAGTCTCATTCTGTCATCCAGGCTGGAGTGCAGTGGTGCAATCACAGCTCACTTCAGCTTTGGCCTCCCCGGCTTAAGCAATCCTCCCACCTCAGCCTCCTGGATAGCTGAGTAGCTGGGACTACAGGCATGTGCCTCCATGCCTGGGTTCAAGGAATCCACCCGCCTCAGCCTCTCAAACTTCTGGGATTACAGGCGTGAGCTATCGCGCTCGGCCCACACTAGCATTTTTAATATTTAATGAATATTTTCTATGCAAAGCATTATTCCAATTGCTGCAGTTTATATACAAAAATAGGTAGGATAGTCTCTGCCCTCATGTGGGTATCGCATCATTTTTTTCTCCCTATCTAACATTTAGGTCATTTCCATATATTTGCTTTTACAAATAATGCTGTGATGAATATCCTTGTAGCTAAGTCCATGCATATGCTCATAATTTTAGAATGATTGTGCTGGCTACTCTCTGTTTGCCCCTCCGGTCTACTCTCCATCCTTGTCTGCCTTGTTCCATGGACCACATAAGGGCTCATTTGCCCTCAGGCAATGTGCAGCTCATGCAGGGCTTTAGGGAGGGCAGTAGAGAAGAGTGGGTGATATATTGTGACTCCTACCCTGCCTCCTTGTAGGCTGTCATTAGCTGCATTCTTGTATTAATGGTTGTGGTGCCTGGGTAGCCCTCTCCCAGAGCTTAGTTCTCAGGAAGTTGCTAACCCCAAGGTAATGCACCATTCCTTGTTAGTTTCCTTTAACCTTGCCCTTGCCTTTATAGAGAGTTCTTCATTAAACCTTTCTCACTTACCCCATGTGAGTTTGCCATCTGTTTCCTGGCAGGACCCTGGATGATAAATGCGTGCTCCTATTCCTAGCATATTCTGCATCCCTAATTGCTCACCTGCATTGGGAACTTGGGAAGGATTGTGTAGAAAGGTCAAGAGCTCCCTTTTTGCTGACTGAAGGACTGGATACCTGTGATCATTGAGCAGCCATCTTCTATTTCTTTCTCCTGGACACCTCCAGGCTCTCATGGGGATTTCTCAACCTATGCCTGTGGCACTCTGCTGGGGCCCAGAGGAAATAATCAAGAGAGCCCTTAGCCCTCCTGCCCAGAGCTTTGACCTCAAGTGTGTGAGAATTTCACCTTGTTCAGGATGCTCAAAACCTTCTCTGGAGTCCAAGTGAGGTGGGAAAGGTTGTCGTGGTCATTTCTTATCCTTTTAAACACCTGAACTCACAGCACAATTTGTTTATTAAATTATTTCTCTACTTTAGTTTTAAATGGTATTACAATTTTTTGTTTGTTTATTTGTTTTTGTTTTGTTTTTGAGACAGGGGTTCGCTCTGTGGCCCAGGCTGGAGTGCAGTGGCATGATCACGGCTCAATGCAGCCTCAACCTCCTGGGCTCAAGCGATCCTTCCACCTCAGCCTCCCAAGTGGCTGGGACCACAGGTATGCACCACCGCACCCAGCTAACTTTTGTATTTTTTGTAGAAGCAGGTCTCCCTATGTTGTCCAGGCTGGTCTTGAACACCTGCGCTCAAGCCATCTGCCCACCTCGGCCTCCCAAAGTACTGGAATTACAGGCATGAGCCACCTTGCCTGGCCTACAGTATTCTTATTAAATAGCCAGAAGTATATTTTCAGAGCTTCTAGCTTGGATTAGAGTCCCCCTGATACTATTTCTTCTGTGATTCTATCTTTTCTGTGCATCAGTAGAAATGTGTTTTCCTAAAGTCTACATCCAGTTTTACCTTCCTTGCCTTTGGATTTTCAGATAACACAATCAACCCCTTTATTCAAAGGTTCTTCACACTTCTGTTTAATCAATTGTTCTTGACTGTTCAGAATGAAGTGTCTGTCGCATTTCTTTTGTTACCTTCTCTTCAATGAAATTGTTAGCAAGACTAGTCAAAAATGATCAAATACTCTTCTTTTTGGTGGGAAATGAGAGTTTTCCATGGAGGAACTTTGGAGGAGGGCGGTAGAGAAGGGTGGGTGATATATTGTGACTCCTACCCTGCCTCCTTGTAGGCTGTCATTAGCTGCATTCTTGTATTAATGGTTGTGGTGCCTGGGTAGCCCTCTCCCAGAGCTTAGTTCTCAGGAAGTTGCTAACGCCAAGGTAATTCACCATTCCTTGTTAGTTTCCTTTAATCTTGCCCTTGCATGCCCCGCATATTTGGGGTCCCCATCTTATTGCTCCAGACCCCTGCTCCTTAATGAATTACTGCCTTTGGGAATTCCAGTTCCCAGAGGTGGGCACTAGGAGAAAGTTGGTTTCAGAGGCAGAAAGATCTAGAGTTTAATCCAATCATTATTTATTTATTTATTTATTATTATTATTTACTTGGCCTTGCCTAAGCAGGACCTCAAAAATTTGGTTATTAATTAATAATTGTTCCTCTCCATGGAAATCTTTAGTAAAAGGCCAAAGATTTATTTGTTCTGAAGAGAAACCAGAGCATCCAATATTATTGACTGTGTGAATCTAAGGCTTCTGCCTTACTGAGTTGCAAGCTTCCCGACCCAGCTCACAGATTATGAGAAGTAAATGGGATGACCTCTATGGAAATAATCAAGCACAGTGTGTGGAACTGTGGTTGCTCAGTCTGTGACTTATTCTCCCCAACTCCCTTTCCCACTTCCTCTCGCCACGCCTTTTCCTCCTCCCTCTCGCCATCTCCCTCCCCCTTCCCTGTCTTCTACAGTTCCCCTTTTCTTCCTACTTCCCATTTCCTGTCCCCACCTCTTCTCCTCCCTACTCCTCATCTCTCCTCTACACTTTCTATGTGAGACTAACACGAGGACAAGAGGAATTAAAAGCCAAGTCAGAAATATGTCAGATAGTTCCATTTCTCTTTGAAACAAATCATAGATGTGCAGGGCATTGCACTCAGAAGGGAAACTCCCAATCATAAATCCAGGCTCCAAAAGGCTTTTCCAATACTCCCTATTTAGTTCATGAACTCTCACCGTGGAGCATTGAGAACACAAAAAATGTCAGGAAATTGCTGATAATGTTCATTATTTTCCCAGTCTTTGAAAAATGCCTATTTAATGTTTTGGACTGAAGATTTTTCCTGGTGAATCAAAAGATAAACTCTTAAAATGGTTACATAATATATCAAATGGTCTTATCTGGTGGAAGCCAGCCGGCTAGCTAACATGAGCCAGTTCAGTAATTCTGAGGTGTTTGGAGTCAAGTTGGGAAAGGGATCCTGGGTTTCAGGAAACTGCTGCAGCAGCTGATGGGGCTGCTCTAAATGTTGGCTGGAGAAATGCACTTTGGGCCCTTTGCACCAAAATTTAGATTTACTTGGTTTGTCTTCTTAATTCTTACAAATCCTTAGCTTATCAAGGAAGATCAATGATCTTAAGATCTTTTAAGACTGCCCCACAATATGATGACAGAAAATATATTTTATCTTAAAATTTTATTACACTGTATTATATATATATAAAATAAATAATAAATATAATGTGTAATATATGTGTAAGTTGTGAAGACTATTGATATATAAACACACAGGGGCTGGAACATTAATATCTGGGTTGTCCTCCATGATGTCTGCCTCTCCCACCAAAATACCTGCTCTCCTGAATTTTGCATTCCCCTTCTTTAAAAACAAATTACTGAGTTTTCTGAGCTTCCTCCTAAGGAGTCAGGAGACTCATGGTCTGGTTCCTGGACTTTCCTCACAGTACGGCTCCCATATGCCTATCTCCACTCATGCCTCAAAAGGAGAAACCAAGACTGCCTTCTGCTCTGAGACAGGCAGAGACATCAGCCTCTCTGGGCTTGCTGAAGAAGGGAGAAGAAAACTGCAAGAAGCTATTGAACATACTGATGAAATAAAAAATGAAATAGATAGATTTAATGAACTAGCCAGTGAGAAGATTTTGACAGTAGAACAGAAATATAACAAACTCTGCCAACCATTTCTTCAGAAGAGGTCAGAATTGATCCCCCAAATCCCAAATTTTGGGGTAGCAGCATTTGTCAGCCATCTGTAATCACCCAACGGATTCTTCCTGCCTGCTGCACAGATAAAATCAATTCACTGAGACCATGGTACTGTAGTAGCGGAAGAGTTTAATTGACATAAGGCCGGCCACGCAGGAAATGGAGTTATTACTCAAATCGGTCTCCCTAAAGGCTTGGAGGTTAGGGGTTTTCAAGGATAGCTTGGCGGGCAGGGGACTAGGGAGTGGGCAATGTTGATTGGTTGGGGATGAAATCATAGCTGTGTGGAAAATGGTCTCTGTGCACTGAGTCAGCCTCTGAGTGGGGGCCGTAGGACAGGTTGAGTCATGAGTTGCAGTCACAGTCCAGGTAGAGTCATCTGGGTAGAGTCATCCCATCATCAGAAATGCAGAAGTCTGAAAAAATATCTCAAAAGGGCAACCTTAGGTTCTGCAGTAAGGATGTTACCTGCAGAAGTAGTTCGGGAAGTTACAAATCTTGTGACCCCTGGAACAGTTGTTTATGCTTACAATTTAGCAGAATTTTGGCTCCTCTCTTGATTAGTTTTACAAAGGTGGTTTAGTTTTGGGAAAGGCTATTATCATCCTTGCTTTGGTTAAACTCTAAACTAAATTATTCCTCAAATTAGCTTAACCTATACCCAGGAATGACAAAGGACAACTTGGAGGTTACAGGCAAGATAGAGTCAACTATGTTAGATTTATCTTACTCTCATAATTTTGCAGAAGTAGTGTCACATCCATAAGTGTCTGCACTGCTTGGGGAAGAGGAAGAAGAGGCACCCTGAGCAATACACAATGGGAAAAGAGTCTCTACCCCTTTCTGTTTGAATTCATCTTTATCCATGTCCATCTCAACAAAACTGTATGGAACCAACACCACTGAGCTCTGCGGGAAAAAAGAAAAATCTGCTTCCTTTGCTCTGCTGGAAGCGGAAGGGTGTTAGGCCCCTGTGTGGTAGAGCATAGACTTCTAGCTTTTTTCCTTCTCAGAAAGAACACTGTGTCTCTTTGTAAATAAGGACAATTAGCATTTACCAACATGCATTTGTCTACTTTCTCTTGTTTAAAAAAACAAAAAAGAATTTTTAAAAATGGGGTTCTAGAAAGTCAGTAAAGGTTAGGTTTGAGATGTTTGGGTGGGTGAAGTGGGCATTTTGACAACATGGCTTCTCCTTTGGTATGTTTAATTGTGATTTTTTTTTTTTTTAAAGCATCAGTTTGGTGAAAAATAATTGTGATGTTTACCAGGCATCCTTGCAGTTTAAGATGACACTAAAAATGAATTCTCTCCTACTGACGACTTGAGCCCGGCCACTTGCTAGGAGAATCAGCAGAACCTGTAGGATCTCATTTGGAATTGGCACGCTCTATTGTAATTTTGTCCTTGTTTATTTTTAAATTTTGGTTTACTGGAAAGGAAAGATGATACTCAGTTTTAAATGTTAAACTTCTACAAGTGGCTTTGTTATAAAAGACTAAATGTATACACAAAAACAAAAAATTACTCTTACCAGATGCATTTCTAAACAATTTGTTTAGTTTTGCTTGTTTTTGAGCTTTATACAAATGTCATAATAATGTATGTAGTGTTTTTTTCCTTCAAGTTTTTAACATTCATCAGTTCATCCGTATCATTGTTTTTAGTTGGTATTTATTTCTTTTTACTAGTGCCTTTGGCCAGGCATGGTGGCTTACACCTGTAATCCCAGCGATTTGGGAGGCCGAGATGGGTGAGGTCAGGAGTTTGAGACCAGCCTGGCCAACATGGTGAAACTCCGTCTCTACTAAAAGTACAAAAAATTAGCTGGGCGTGGTGGCAGACCCCTGTGATCCCAGCTACTTGGGAGGCTGAGGCAAGAGAATCGCTTGAACCTGGGAGGCAGAGGTTGCAGTGAGCCGAGATCGCGCCACTGCACTCCAGCCTGGGCAACAGGAGTGAAACTCTGTCTCAAAAAACAAACAAACAAACAAAACAACACAACTAGTGCCCTTACATTTCATTTGCTGAATGTATACAATTCATTTATCCATACCACTGTCTATAAATATTTTGGTTGTTTATAGTTTCTGGGTGTTTGCATAATAGTCTTGCTAATGTAGATGAGACATATATTAATAAGAGAACTGGGCACGGTAGCACATGCCTGTAGTCTCAGCTACCCAGGAGGCTGAGGCAGGAGGGTCATTTGAGACCAGGAGTTCAAGGCTGTAGTGCACTATGATTGTTCCTGTGAATAGCCATTGCACTCCAGCCTGGGCAATATAGCAAGACCCCATCTCTAAAAACAAAAAAGAAACATAAGAATTTTTATTATTCCTCTGCCAAATTGTCATAAACACTAGGTTAATTTTTCTAGTGTCCCTTTGCTGTTTTTTTCATTTCATCATTGCCATTTATCACCTAAAGAAACTTAGATGAAGGAAAGAAATAAATGATCTGCCCGTGCTCTGTTATCACTGCTGTTATTTTCACTGCTGTCAACTCCAAGAATGAGTTAAGTCCTCTCTTGATTCTTCTTGTCCAAACAAAGAAGAGTGCCTTCCATTCTGATACCAGAATTTTAAAGATATTTATTATGATCTCACAAATTGGCCGGGCGCGGTGGCTCAAGCCTGTAATCCCAGCACTTTGGGAGGCCGAGACGGGCGGATCACGAGGTCAGGAGATCGAGACCATTCTGGCTAACACGGTGAAACCCTGTCTCTACTAAAAAATACAAAAAACTAGCTGGGCGAGGTGGCGGGGGCCTGTAGTCCCAGCTACACGGGAGGCTGAGGCAGGAGAACGGTGTAAACCTGGGAGGCGGAGCTTGCAGTGAGCTGAGATCCGGCCACTGCACTCCAGCCCGGGCGACAGAGCTTGACTCCGTCTCAAAAAAAAAAAACAAAAACAAATGATCTCACAAATTTATGACCCAAGAGGCGGTGTATTATAGAGAAAATAATGTAAGCTCAGGAAGCAGGAAGATTTGGGTTTTAATATGCTGGCATCAGCACTTGTACTAGGGGGAGTGTTGTGCAAATTACTTTATTCTAAACCTCATTTTCTCATCTGCAAAATGGAGATAGCAATGCCTTCCTCTAAGGATGGCACACTGATTATATCAGGGAAGATGTGTGAAAGGTCCAATCATCACATTATAAAATAAGGAACAGAGGAGGCTCACAGCCTGACCAATGGAACTCATGATCCTACCCTAAAACTGACTCAGGTGGAATAGAAAGAGATCAGCTCTGGCTTGTTCAATTTCTGACCTTTCCATGGATGGGTCTGGCCCAGAACACAGATTAGTGAGGTCTTTTGTTGACTGGATGGTAATATAATGTCTTGACTTTCTTTAGGATATCAGATTTTTCTTCCCAAACCTATCTTACGGGTTTTTTTGTTTGTTTGTTTTTGTTTTGTTTTGTTTTGTTTTTTTAGACAGAGTCTGGCTCTGTCGCCCAGGCTGCGGTGCAGTGGCGCGATCTCGGCTCACTGCAACCTCTGCCTCCCGGGTTCAAGCAATTCTCCTGCCTCAGCCTCCCAATTAGCTGAGACTACAGGTGCACACCACCATGCCTGGCTAATTTTTTGGATTTTTAGTAGAGACGGGGTTTTACCTTGTTAGCCAGGATGGTCTCGATCTCCTGACTTCGTGCCCGCCTGCCTCTGCCTCCCAAATTGCTGGGATTACAGGCGTGAGCCACCATGCCCGGCCTCTTGTGGGTTTATTTTTTATTTTTTATTTTTGGCTATGAGGAGGGGTTTTAATGAAGAGACTCTTTACAAAGATTCACCCTCATCTTGTGGGTTGTTTTTAACAGTTCTTTCGCCTGGGCACCGTGGCTCATGCCCGTAATCCCAGCACTTTGGGAGGTGGAAGCTGGTGGATTACCAGAGGTCAGAGTTTCAGATCAGCCTGGTCAACATGGTGAAACCCTATCTCTACTAAAAATAGAAAAGTTAGCTGGGCGTGGTGGTGGGCGCGTGTAATCCCAGCTACTCCGGAGGCTGAGGCAGAAGAATCTCTTGAACCTGGGAGGTGGATGTTGCAGTGAGCCAAGATTGTCTGCACTCCAGCCTGGGCAACAGAGCGAGACTCTGTTTCAAAAAAAAAACCAACCAACCAAACAAACAGACCCTCCTCCTCACCCCCCACCCCCGACAGTTCTTTCATGCTGGGATAATAGCATAACATTTCTTTGTACTTTCTGTTTGGCTGTGAAGGAAACCAGAATGTGTCACCTCAAAATATGCCTCTTTGACATAAATATTTTTGAGCTAAAGGCAAATGAGAATCAGCAATCAGAGGAAGAGCTCTTTCTATTCCCCATCTCTACACTTTTTGCCTAAAGAGAGGATACAAATTCTCCCTTACTAGAGACAACTCTTATCAGCTCAGAGATGGCACCAGAGGAATCTACAAACAAAACTTGCTCCATTAGATTACTCCCATGTATTGACCTTCCCATGGTTTCCCACCTTTGGAAGCCTAAAACTGCTTTTCTTTGTGTGTTACTTCTCTAAAATTTATGGTTCTTTGTTAAAGATGCTATATAAACCAGAGTTCTAAGCCACTGCTTTGAGTTACCTGTCACTGAGATTTCTTTTACGTGATGTGCTCTGCATGGTTGATAAAACTGCTTGTTTTTCTGCTGTTCATCTGTCTTTTGTTACAGGGGTCAGTCCTAATTATGAACTTATAAGGGTTGAGGAGAAGTTATACTTCCTCCCTGACACTGGAAAGAAAGAAAAATAAATGATCAGTGTCTAAAAATTAAGGAGAACATGCTGGGTTCTATTGGATAGAAATTTAAGTTAATTCATGTGACTTCATGTTAAGGCTATCACATAAAGCATTTAAACCCAGATATTGAACCAGAGCTCATAAGAATTGTGATTGTGATCTTGTCTGTCTTGTTCTCTACTCTAGCCCCAATGCCTAGCCCAGTGTCTGCACAGAGTACTTGTTCAATAAATATTTAATAAATGAATGAATAAGTAAAAGGGTTACCTCTTTTTGTATTTTCTTATGGTTAAAATTATATTCTTGTTCTGTTCCAAATCTTGAATAAAGGCTTGGAATATCATGAGAATTTGTTAACAAGTAAGCATTTCCCTTTTGGAGCATTTATTTTTGAAATGCAAATATTCCTAGGAATAACAGTTTAAAATTATATATACTTAATGCATACAACTTGATAATTTGATATATGTATACATTGTGAAATAATTACCACAATCAAGATAATTAATATATATACTACCTCACATAGTTCCTTGTGCATGTGTGTGTGTGTGGTGAGAACATTCTGGATCTACCTTGCTAGCAAATTGTAAGTGTATAATACAGTATTGTTACGTATAGTCACCGTGCTATACATTAGATCTCCAGAACTTATTAATCTTGCACAACTGAAACTTTGTACCCCTCGCCCAATGTCTCCACATATCCCTGTCCTCCCAGCCCCTGGTAACCACCATTCTCTGCTTCTATGAGTTTGACTATTTTAGATTCCACATATAATAAGATCATACAGTATTTGTCTTTCTGTGTCTGGCTTATTTCACTTAGCATAATACTCTCCAGGTCCATCCATCTTGTTGCAAATGGCAGGATTTTCTTCTTTTTAAAGGCTGAATAATGTTCTATTGAATGTGTATGCCACATTTTCTTTATCCAATCATCCACTAATGGACAGTTAGGTTGATTCCGTATCTTGGCTTTTTATGAATAATGCTGTAAGGAACACAGTACAGGTATCTCTTTGAGATCTTGCATTCAGTTTTTTTGGATAAATACCCAGAAGTGGGATTGCTAGGTCATATGGCAGTTCTATTTTTAATTTTTTGAGGATTCTGTCTTCATACTATTTTCCATAATAGGTGTACCAATTTAACTTCCCACCAACAATGTGCCAGCATATCCTTTTCTCCACATTCTCACCAGCATTCATTATCCATTTTTTAAAAAACAAAAACCATCCTAACAGGTATGGGTGACATCTCATTGTGGTTTTGATACGCATTTTCCGGATTAGTGATGTTGAGCACTTTTTCATATACCTGTTGGCCATTTGCGCATCTTCTTTGGAAAAATATCTATTTAGATCCTCTGCCCATTTTTAAATTGGGTTCTATTTTTTTTGCTATCGAATTTGAATTTTAAGAGTTCCTTATATATTTTAGATATTAACCCCTTATCAAATATGTGGCTTGCTAATATTTTCTCCTATTCCAAAGGTTGCATAATTATTTCTTTGCTGTGAAGAACTTTTTTAGTTTGATATAGTCCCACTTGTTTATTTTTGCTTTTGTTTCCTGTGCTTTCTGTGTCATATCCAAGAAATTGCTGCCAAGATCAGTGTCAAGCAGCTTTTTATCCATGTTTTCTTCTAGAAGTTTTATGGTTTTAGGTCTTACATTTAAGTCTTTAATCATTTTGAGTTGATTTTTGTGTATGGTATAAGATGAGGGTTCAATCTTACTCTTTTGCATGTGGATATCCAGTTTTCCCAGCACCACTGATTGAAGAGACTATTTTCCCCCGTTGTGTATTCTTGGCACTTTTTTCCAAGATTAGTTGACCATATATCCATGAGTTTATTTCTGGGCTCTCTATTCTTTTCCATGGGTCTATGTGTCTGTTTTTATTCCTGTACCACACTGGGCTTTTCTTTGCTTTTGATTACTGATTCAATCTCTTTACTCACAATCTGTTTTTGGCATGATTTACTGAATATGTTAAACCCACTGTTGAGACTTACTGCTCAGAAAAACAATTCTTTTCAAAATATTATTTCCCATTTACAATGTATCTGATTACCCAAGAGTTCTGATAGAGATGTACAGCTCTGATAGAGATGCTGTTTTCATGCCTGCTAATACAACATCCATTCTGCAACCATGGATCAAGGAGTCATTTTGACTTTCAAGCCTTAAGATTTAAGAAATACATTTCATAAAACTATAGCTGCCATAGATAGTGAGTCTTCCAATGGATCTGGGCAAAGTTAATTGAAAATATTCTGGAAGGGATTCATCATTCTAGATGTCATTAAGAACATTTGTGATTCACGGGAGAAGGTCAAAATATCAACATTAACAGGAATTGGAAGAAGTTGATTCCAATCCTCATGGATGACTTTGAGGGTCCAAGACTTCAGTGGAAGAAGTATTTGCAGATGTGGTAAAAATAGCAGAAACAAAACAAAACAAAACAAAAGCAACAACTGGAATTAGAAGTGGAGTCTGAAGACATGACTGAATTGCTACAATCTCATGACAAAACTTGAATGAGGAGTTGCTTCTTATGGATTAGCAAAGCAAGTGGTTTCTTGAGATAGAATCTACTCCTGGTGAAGGCGCTGTGAGCATTGTTGAAATGACAACAAAAGATATAGACTATTCCATATTCTTAAATGATAAGGCAGTGGCAGGATTTGAGAGGATTGACTCCAGTTGTGAAAGAAGTTCTACTGTGGGTAAAATGCTATCAAACAGCATCACAGGCTACAGAGAAATATTTTGTGAAAGGAAGAGTCAATCAATATGGCAAAGTTCATTGTTGTCTTATTTTAAGAAATTATCACAGCCATCCATCTCTACCTTCAGCAACCACCATCCTGATCAGTCAGCAGCCATCAATGTGGAGGCAAGACCTTCCACCAGCAAAAATATTATAACTCGCTGAAGGCTCAGATGATTGCATTTCTAGCAACAAAGTATTTTATATTAAGGTATGTACTTATTTTTAGACATAATGCTATCGTACACTTAATATACTATAGTATGGTATGAATGTAACTTATATATGTACTGGAAAACCAAAAAATTCCCATGACTTGCTTTATTGTGATATTTGCTTTATTACAGTGGTCTGAAATCAAACCCTCAACATCTCTGAGGTATGCTTGTATTTCTTTCCTTCTGCTGACTTTGGGCTTAGCTTATTCTTTTTTATTTATTTATTTATTTTTAAAAAAACATTCCTTGAGGTGATCTTTTTCTTCTTATTTTGGATATCTTTCTTTTTTCTTATGTAGATGTTGATCACTATAAACTTAGAACTGTTTTTGCTGCATCCCATAAGTTTGTATGTTGTATTTCCATTTTTGTTTGTGTCAAGATATTTTTTTGATTTTCCTTCTGATTTCTTCTCTGACCCATTGGTTGTTCAGGAATGTGTTGTTTAATTTCTCCTTATTTACAAATTTTTCAGTTTTCTTCCAGTCATTGATTTCTAGTTTCATACCATTGTGGTTTAAAAGATATTTGACATGATTTTGACCTTTTAAAACTTATCGAGACTTCTTTTATGGCCTAATATATAATCTATTCTGCAGAATATTCCATGTAAACTGGAGAAGATTGTGTATTCTGCTGCTGTTGGATAGGATGTTCTGTCTATGTCTGTTAGGTCCATTTGGTCTATAGTGTTGTTCAAGTCTGCCGTTTCTTTATTGATTTTCTGTCTGGATGATCTATCCAATGCAGAGAGTGGTGCTGAAGTCACCTGGGAGTAAAGTTGTAATGCTAAAGAGCTAATGGACAAGGTGAATGTAGCTAATGCTAAGACTTGTCTCTCAACCTGGATTCTCATGGAGGGGACATGAGGAAGGGAACAGGACATCACAAAGACCTTTTTAAAATGGAATTAGGTTAACCTACAGCTTTTCTGCTGACATCTTGCTGATATTCATGGGAAACAGGAAGGAGACTGGCTGAATGGGAGCAGAAGAGGAGGAAGGCTTAATCTTAAAGCCCAGACCACTGTGAGAGAAGGGAAGTTTGAGTGGAGGGGATCTGAGCAACCTGAAGGGAAACTAGAAGATAGTACACCCTACATGAAGAAGTGGAAGGCCTGGCAGACAAACCTTGTCTACATGCCCTTTCTGTAGGGAGTATATGAATAGAATTATGGTATCCTTCCAGAAAGGTCACAGAGGTTTCAACGTGAAGAGTAATAGCATTCATTCATTCATTCATTCAGCAAACATACAGTGACTGCCTTTGTTATGTCAGGCACTCTTCTAGGTTCTTGAGATACAGGAGGGAAGAAAGCAGACAGAGATTCCTGCCTGCATGGAGGTTATATTCTGGTAGGGAAAGACAGACAATAAATAGAAGACACAATATAATATGTTAAGAAGTGAAACTAGGCTGGGACATGGTAGTGTGCATGTCTGTAGTCCCAGCTATTCAGGAGGCTGAGCCGGGAGGATCGCTTGAACCCAGGAGTTCAAGGCCAGCAGCCTGGGCAATCTAGCAAAAGCTTGTCTTCTTGTCTCAAAAAAAAAAAAAAAAAAAAAGTGATACTAGCAGTAGAAAAACAAAACCAAGCAACAGGATAAGGGGCACTGGATGTGGGAGGAAAAGGGGAGTCATTGGAGAATTTTGAGCAGATAAAGCAACATAATCTTAGGTCATAGAAGGGTCTATCCCTCTTGCTGCTAGTGTGTATGTGTGGAAGGGACAGGTGTAGGCGGGAAGACATGCTGGGAGGCTATTATAGTTATTCAGGCAGGAGGTATGGTGCTTGCACCAGGGCGGTACCAGTGAAGTGGTGAGAGATCAGATTCTGGATATATTTTGAAGATAAAGCTATCAGAGTTTCTTGATGAATTGGATATGGGGTGACAGAAGTTGAGAGAACTTGAGAAAGTGTCAAGATTTTTTTGCCTGAGCAATTGGAAGCCAGGTGTTATCATTCCCTGAGATGGGGTAGACTGCTGATAGAGAAGGTTAGGGGGAAAAAGATTTGGGAATGTTGATTTGAGATGTCACGGAATTGTTGAGTATACAATTGAAAGTAAGAGCCTGGAGTCTGGAGAGAAGTCTGAGCTGGATATATAATTGGGAGGGAGTTAAGAACATGTAGGTAGAATTTAAAGCCTTGAGACAGAATGAGATCATTCAGGGAGTGACAGAGAAGAAGAGACAGCCAGCATTGATTCCAGGGATTGAAGAGGAACCATCCAAAGGACACTGAGAAGATCCAACCAGTGAGATGGGAAAACCAAAAGAGGGTAGGGTTCTGGAAACCAAATGAAGACCACGTATCAGGGAGAAGAGTTTATGGGTTGTGCCAAATGCTGCTGCTAGCTCATAGGAAGAGGAGACTTCGCCATAGATTCAGCAATGTAAAGATCACTAGTGCACTGTAGAGAGGGGGGTCAGTGGAATGAGGGGGTCAAGGGCATAACTGAAGTGGATGTAAGGGAGAATGAGAGGAGAGGAATTGAAAATGGCAAGAATAGAGAACTATTTTGAAGAAAGACTTACCTTCCTAGAAAGTTATTTGGCAATACATTTAAAATAAATAAAGAAATAATTTTTATTTATTAAATGCAAATTATTAACATGAACAAATTAAATACTATAATTTTAAATCAATATTATTTAAACAGGATTTTCCCTGACCAAGTAGTTCTAAGAAGTTGTTTTTGTTGTTGTTTTGAGACAGGATCTCACTTTCTCATCCAGGCTGGGGTGCAGTGGTGCCATCATGGCTCACTGCGGCTTTGACCTCCTGGGCTCAAGCGATCCTCCCGCCTTGGCCTCCCAAAGCATTGGGATTACAGACGTGAGACCCCACATCCAGGCTGTTGTTGTTTTTTAAGAAAAAAAAAAATCAGAGATTTGCATCAAACTCTGTATCTTTTGACACAAGGATGCACATCATGGCATCATTTATGATATGAAAGAAATGGAGACAACCTGAATGTCCAATAGGAAAGACGTTAAAACTAATCGTGGTACTCTTCCACTTTATAAATTGAGCCATTAAAATACTTTTTTAAAAAAACTGTTGGTGAAGTAGGTAATGGTTACCAGGGATTTTAAGTGAAAAATAAAACAGACCGTAAAACCAAGTAGCGAGGTTATCTTAATTACAGGGACAATGTTGACAAAGAAATAACATATGTGCCAGCTGTGTTTCTCCAGGCCTTTCCTCTCTGCTTATACAAATAGAGTTAGAAGAAAAAAACCAATGCAAATACCATTGGCTATTCTTCCCACCTATGTCTTGGACGTCAGGTCACTGTAAAGGGCCTCTTGAGAGATTCCAGGAGTTCCTCAGAAACTCATTCCTGCTGGGTGCTGTCATATTCACTGTGCATTTTCAGCAACTCGACCCATAAGGTCCTGGAGCAGCAGGGTGGTCTGTGGTGGAGGGAGGTCTTTGGTCTCCTTTTGCCCTTGCCTTGCTCTGAGTTTGAGGGTACTGGGCAGAGCTCCTTATTTTCAGAGTCCTACACAGTTTCGGGTTTTATAGTCCTCTGCTCTCATTTGGGGGCTGAGCCAGGGGAGGAATCTGAGTGGTGGAGCCTGGGCCCTGGAACAAGACTATTCTGACCCTGCCGCTTACTGTCTGCCTGGACTTGGGCAAGTTACTTCCCCCATCCTTGCTGCCTTCATTTCCTCATCTGAAAATGGAAATAAATTGTTCCAGTTTTCTGTTGCTGTGTAACAGGCCACCACCTCGCGGCTTAAAACAACATTAATTTTGCTCATAAATCTGCCATTTGGACCAGGATCAGTGGGGACAGTTTGTCTTTGCTCTGCTTCACATCAGCTGGGGTGGCTGGAAGGCTGGGGCTTGAATCATTCAAAGGCCCACTCACTCAGTTATCTGGTGGTTGATTCTGGGTGTTGGCTGGGATCCGAGCTGGGACAGTGACTGGATCTCCCACTCATGCCTTTCCATGTGGCTTGAGCTTCCTCAGAGCACAGTGGCTGGGTTCCCAAGGCAAGAGAGCAGGTGAAAGCTGCGCGCCAGGACCATCTGGGGGCTTTTAAAAAATGTCTGGCTTCAAACCCCAGAAATTCTGACTTCGTTGGTCTGGGATGGATGCAGGTATTGCTCCCCAGGTGGTTTTGTGTGGCCAACATTAAGAACCACTGCTCTCATGGAGGGCACATGAAACAGATTTGGCCTCCCAGCCAACTACTACGAGTAGTGAATGTTATTCATCATCTTTTGGGCTCAAGAGGTTCCAGTCATGTGATGTGATGTTCGAAGGGCTGCCAAAGAAATAAGATCAGGAAAATGCTCAAAACAGTAGGATAAATAAGTACAATTACTACAGAGCTCCACAGCTACCCTCCGGCTGCTTCAGGTTGATAAGTGGATGAACCTGGAGCCTGTGTATTTTGCCAGGGATATTCTGGCAAAGTGGAAAGGCTGAGCTGAAGAACTAGATTGAGACTCCCAGGTGGCCTGTACTTGAGGTGGCAGTTTGATGAGTCAGGTGTCAAGTAGAGTTTTCCCTGTCATTCCTGCACATCAATTAATCTCTACATCTGAGAAAGCCTCTGTGTTATCATTTTATCAATAGCTAACAGGAGCAGATGAAGATGAATTTTAGCCAGGGCACATCCGAGGGGCTCCTAGTAGACACCAGAAGGAATTAAGATCCTGTTACGTTTTAACCTGACACAAGATGTCACCATTGCTCCTGTGCTTTTAGCAATAACAGTATGAAGTCAAACAGCTGTAAGCGTTTGACTCCCCAGTTATACAAGCTGTTTGTTTTTCCACCTCACAGGGAGAAGAGTGAACAACGCTGTCAATGAGGCTTATTAATCTGTAGCCCATTCCATCCATTCAAGTTAAAGTATTTATTGCATAAACACTTATTTGATTTTCCCCCCTCATTCCAGCTATGGATCAAGATTAACATCTCCTTGCGAACACTTCACACGGAGACTTTGGTGAAGGTGACTGTAAAACAAGATAAGCTGAAATTTTTATAGGATAACTGGAAAGTTGCATACTGTGTTTTTGTTTGGCTTCACCGCTGCTGACAATGTTGAAATGATCTCCAGGTACCATGCTTAGTTTGGTGCCACAGTGGAAAAAAGGCATGGACATCAGCCCAGGTCACCAATGACTAAAAAGCAGAGTGGGTAAAAGCCCTTTGGAGCATTAAAACATCACTGGCAATGTTGCCAAGATGGAGAAAACTGCGTTTACAGAATTTTTTTCACACACAGCACTGCACATGGTTGGAAGGAATACTTTGCAAAGTTGGTTGGAGGTGAGGATGGTGTGAACTCAAAGTACAGCTGAGTGAAGTGTGGGGTTTTAGGGTGGTGTTGCTTTACTGGGAACGTTAAGAGAGGCTGGGAGTACCAAGCACCCTTAGGGTCTGTTGTTCCCCTACAGTACCCCTACTCTTCTCTCTAGAAACACTGAGCATCATCTAAAGAATATCTGTTTGAGGAAGTTCCAAATTATTACTGTGCTCTGTGTGTGTGTGTGTGTGTGTGTGTGTGTGTGTGTGTTTCTTCTGTCACCCAGGCTGGAGTGCAGTGGCATGATCATAGCTCACTGCAGCTTCCACCTCCCGGGCTCAATAGATTCCCCCACCTCAGCGTCCTGAGTAGCTGGGACTAAAGGCACACGCCACCACACCCAACTAATTTTTGTCTTTTTTTGTAGAGACAGGGTTTTGCCATGCTGCCCAGGCTGGTCTCAAACTCCTAGGCTCAAGTGATCTACCTGCCTCGGCCTCTCAAACTGCTGGAATTACAGGCGTGCACCATGGCTGGCTGCTGTGTTTTTGTTTTTTCTTTTTTTTTTTTTTCCACCAAAGTATTAATATCAATTGACTGAAGCTTGTGGAATTACAGTGATAAATTTCTTTGTTTTCCAATTTTTCTATAATGAGTACATAACTAGAAAAAAACTCTTCAAAACCATATGATTCTAGAGATTTATAGTGAAGAGAGATGTTGCATGTTATTAGTTAAAAATATATTATTGTCATCTACTTCTAGTCAACCCAGATTAAGATGTAGCTAAAGCTCTGGATCAATCAGGGTCCTGGGAGGAGGTACATAACCCATTCAAATTAGGTGGTTTGAAGAGAATTTAATAAAAGGATTGTTTCCAAAGGTGCGGGGAGAGTGTAGGGAAACTGTAAGGGAGAATGCAGTACCTGAGGATAGATCAGTGGAGCCATTACCAGCATTAAGTCTGGAGAACAAGAGGAGAGAGAGCTTTGTGGACCACCCAATGGGTGTCGTGATCTGCATTGGAGAACTGTAGATAGCCTGTGCTGCCAACGCATGGAGGGAGCTGGCACATTAATGACCTGACCTAAATCAATCTTCTGTCTCACTCCAATCCCACCTATTAGTAAATTCAAGTAGGACTGTTAATGCGGTCCATAGGATTCGACTTCCCAGGACACTGAACAGAGAGGAGCTGGGCAGAGTGAATCTGAGAAGGAAATGGAAGATGTATAGCAATGCCTTTTTTTTTTTTTTAGAAGCACTACATTTTATTCAACTCTTACTTGACTCAGAGATAAAACTGAGCCCCCATTACACATTCTTTTTGTAAGTAAGTAGGAATATAGTTTAAGGAGGCTGGCTGGTACTCCAGAGCGAGGCCATGAGGTGTTGTGGTTAGAATAGTTCAAATTCCCACTCTGTTACTTACAGGCTAGGTGATCTTGGAAAAATACTTAATTTACTTGAGCCTTTGTTTCTTTATCTGCAACTGGAGATAATAAAACACATTTGATAGATTTATTTTGAGGATTATGTATATAATTTATTTTGAGGATTATGTATATAACACCTGACACTTAGCAAGGGCTCAATAAATACATTTGTTAGCAAGGACTCAATATAAGCTCAGTTTAGTGGAAACAATGCATACGTAAATGGGGCTTATCAATTGGTGGACCTCATTGTAAGGTGATTAATAGGGCACCTGGATGTTCATTGGGGATCCCCATATGTGAGTATCTTAGGTGTTTTCTCAGGGATCATTCTCTTATCTGGACAGTAAGTGAGTGGCTGTTGATGTTCTCAGAGCCAAGTGGGGAAAGAAGTTGGGAGGATATCACTATTTGGGATGTAATAACTTTGAGTAAATTCCTCTGTTTTTAGTTTAGCACCCCTGCCCTCAGCTATGGCTTTTGTTTTTAAGGCTTTCTGCCACTTAACCTTGAGAGCTACCTGGTGCCTCCAATTCCTGAGCACCCCTGAGATTTTGCAGCCTGAATTGGCTTTTTCTTGCCACTGCTACCTGACCCCGAATCCTTGTAGAAACTGAGGTTTCCAATGGCTAAAAATCCTCAGAAACAAAATCATCATTTTGTTTTGTATCTAAAACTGAATGGGTGCTCAGGAGAAACTACAGGCAGCTCAAGATTATTCAGCTTCTCAGGGTCACTCTTCCCCAAGCACTCACGTGCTAGAGATCTCAGGAAGCCCCATTTCCACCTTATAAACTTACTTTTCTTTGCTGTGTTGATTCTTCCTCAGACATCTGGCCCATGAAACCCAGTGCATTACATATTCCCCCATTTCACTTTAGAGTCAATTTTTTTTTTTTTTAATTTCTGAGAAGACTGGAGGTGTGGACATGATTAGGGTTGAAATGAATGAATTTATACTCTATTTATAGAAATTCGGTGACATGTCTCCCAAGGTATAAATAGAACAATGGGTGTTGACAAGATTTTCTGTAACCATGGATACCCTGCAATTATTCCTGAATCATACTCATTGTTTATCTGTATCTGCTATTTAACAAACAAGGCTCTTGCTACTAACTCAGAATTTTTCCAATGAAAACATATCTCCCATTATTATCCTCTTCTCATGGGTCAGGCTCCATCTTTCAAGTTTAAATGCAGCTAATACATTTCAGTGAGCTGAATCAATCACTATTCTTGGATAATGACTGAAAATTCATGATGAAAATAATAACAGTGGTGATAACAATGATGACAGTGTTGTAATGAAAGCAAAATATTCCAACAGAGTAGTTTGAAAAGCACCTGGCACTAGATCATTTACAATGATATCTACAATCCTTCCAGTTCATCTACTTGGATGCAACACTTGGGAGAATATCTGCAGAATGCATTGGTCCACCTAGCTTTATATGCTTCAGGATTGTTTTCAGTTTTTGTATTCCACAAAAGCTCTCTGCAGAGTAAGTAACCCTATGTAACCAGTTCAGTGAATATTCCATTTGATATACTTAAATTGGTTGACCATTCAGCAATTCACTTCATTTTACACTCCATTTCCTCATTCGTAATATAGTACGCCATAGACATTTCAAGTATAACTTAAAAATTTTTTAAAGCTTCTGAATCTGTAACAAAGCACATCTTTTTCTTGGATGTTTTCTTTCCTCTGGGGTTCTGGCATTCTCTAAGTTAGCCATACTCCATTTATAATGATCCACTTTATTATAGCTAAAACCTGTCATATCATTACATCTCAAATAACCAAAATACATCTCTGAAAAATATTCTAGAATGTTTTTCTGATGCCAGGAGCAGATTTGAATTATTCTTATTGTTATAATGCATGTTAAAGCAACTGGTTTTTATCCAGCTCTCTCTCTTCTTTTTATTAATCCCATAGTTCTATAGAATATATGCATAATATTTAATATAAGTTAATATTCTAATAAAAATGAAGTCTTCAAAATGCTTAGGCTCATTTAAAAATTAGCATGAAACTACAGCCTTGGGGAGGTATTCCCTTTACGCCCTTCTGGATGCAGAATTACATTGGATTTGATTTCCATATGGTTTTATGGTTTCCCTGGAGAAAGTCAAATGCTTTGGGAACTGTGACAACAATGCAAGGAGTTAAGGGGAAGTTACTTCATTTCAAGGAGTAGAAGGGAACAGTATTCACTGGGGAGGATTTCCACTGGGAATAGGGAGTGTTGGACCAATAGTTAAAGTACTTATGGGTAAAGGAAGTATAAAAATTAAATCTGGCACCAGAAACTCACTTGAAACCCAACCTCTAGGTTGGGATGGAACTCTGGGCATCTGTGAATGAGGGCCTGTCCCACTTGGGAATTTGTATCTAGTTCTGACTAACACCTGCCATGAAGAAGCATTGCTCAGGTGAACGCTCCTATAATTCCTTGTACAATGTAACATTGGCTTTCTTTGATAATCTTACCCATAAAACATTTACCTTTTCCATCAAAGAATAAAAGATAATGTTTCTGATCTTAGTTATTCTGTGTTCTGTATTAACAAAATATCACTCTGGAAGATGTCTAGCTTTAAATCATGGGCTAATGTGAAATTCATAAGAATTTTGTTATGATAGAAAAATATTAAATTGGACATAAACATTTAGAATAGCTACTTTATTCTCACGGCAGAAGATATATATTTTTATTCCTCCAAGGAAAATATGTAGTAACTTTACCCCAGAAGCCAGTCTCCATTCTAATTGTATTAGGTGTACTCTATCTGTAGCATTGTCATTCCATTAGACAATTTGCAATAAATCTTAGTGATACATGCAAATAAACCAATCTAATAGTCCATTATAAAAGAAATGACTGACTGTTATCACTTTTTTCTGGCAATTTATATGATTTCTCACCTCCTGCTGGTAAAAAGTTCCAGAAGGCAGGGAACGCAATGTTTTCTTGTTTTTTAACAGCAAGGCATATCAAAACGAAAAGAGAAGACTGAAAAAAAAGTAGTATTGCTCTTTTCTTGTATCTGTATTAAGGTTTTTTATAGATTTTCATAACCTAGCATAATTCTGAGTTTTGATTTAAAAACCACCCACAAGTAGTTACGTGTAGATGCTTTTCTTGTTTCCCTTGCTTTGGCATTCTTTTCGATCCATTCCTCAGTGGAGCTATCTCTATACACCAAGTGCAGAAAAACAGAGGGGAGTAGATTAAAAACTAGGTAAAAAAATTTTGAATGGGGTTTCTTCTTCTAAGAAATTCTAAGATGTCGATGGCTTCCCCCCCTTCCCTTCTGCCTCTATGCTATTGAGTCATCTTCCAACTGAGAAATCTTAGCTCTTCCTTGCTAGATACGGCACGTGGTGCATAAAAAACACTGTAGTTTGCGAGTCACTTATGATGTCAAATTATAAGTTCCTGGGCAGGGTCCATGTCTCATTCATCTGTGCAGTCTCCAGACCTGGCCCAGTGTAGAACTCCGATTGAGCTCAGTTTCTCAAACTGAATTCAATAAGTCAAACCAATTGCCCAAACTCTTATCACTACTTTTATCTCTTAATACCCGTTTTAACATATGGCAGGCCGGATGGCTCTATTGGCAGAAAGTAACAGATATCCACTCAAAGACATATGCACTGGGTGGAGGCTGGATAACACATACAACAATCACCAAATTTCATACTGGTTGTAGTGTTTCACACAGAAAGATCACACAGGGAAAAGTTCGGGATTGTATTGGTTAGGTCATAATCATAAAGGTAGTTTGGAAAGCACCCAACACTTGCTATACCAGCTATTTATGGTCTTTTCAGTTCACCTAATTGAATGCAGCATTTGGGAAAATATCTGTGGAAAGCATTGATCCACATAACTACAGCAAAACAAGGGCTGTGTCATGTCTGCTTCCCTCTCCTCTGTCTGAAAACTGGCTCTTTTAGTAGTTTCATCAACGTGGCAGAAGATGGTTGTCACTAACATTTCTGAGTTTACTTCTCCTTTGTTTAAATGACCAGTGGAGGCTGATTTGTGATTTTGATCCCAGTTCCAAATTCTCAGAAGAGAGAAACGGGTCTGCTCGCTTGGGTTACTTTCTTTTCTTTTCTTTTTTTTTTTGAGGCGGAGTCTTCACTCTGTCGCCCAGGCTGGAGTGCAGTGGCACCATCTCGGCTCACTGCAAGCTCCGCCTCCCGGGTTTACGCCATTCTCCTGCCTCAGCCTCCCGAGTAGCTGGGACTACAGGCGCCCGCCACCGCGCCCGGCTAATTTTTTGTATTTTAGTAGAGACGGGGTTTCACCGTATTAGCCAGGATGGTCTCGATCTCCTGACCTCGTGATCCGCCCGCCTCGGCCTCCCAAAGTGCAGGGATTACAGGCGTGAGCCACCGCGCCCGGCCCGCTTGGGTTACTTTCTATCCCTGGCCCACTATTTGAGGGCTAGGGAAGTGGATTAGGTAGTTATAAATATAATGCTCAGTCAGAGGCCACTCTTGGCTGGGAGAGCAGTTTGAAGAGCAGGGTGCTACTGGGCTGGGAAGATAGCCTAGAAGGGTACTAATAGAATGGAAAAAAAAAGAAAAAAAGAAAAGGAAAGGAGAATTTATTTTTGCTCACAGAGGAAAGCAAGCACAAAATGAATAGGTATGTGGATAAGGCAACCAATAAACAACATGTGCAAATTTATGGACCGCAATTAAACTGGATGAATGGCTCTCATAAATATTCATTCATCTGGTAACACAGGAAAAAAATCTCATAAGTCTTTTAAAATTAAAACTTTTTTAGAACCAAGCCCAAGAAATGGCTGTGACAAAGAATACCTGCCCAGTATTTATTCTCCCCTTCCTCTATGAAAACAGTTGGGGTAGTTTTCACGCACTGCTAAAATAATACACTTCTGAACCTCCCGTGTAGCAAGGTGTTGCCAAAGAGTTGTGTGCTTAAATTGTCTGCAAACAGTGGGACTTCCCAGGAAACTTTTTTTTTTTTTTTTTGAAGAGACACACAGCTAGCAACTTTCTTTGGGTGCTTTCCACTCCTTATCCTTCATTCTGGTTGGAATAGAGACATGATGGCTAGATTCTCAGCAGCCATTTGGGAACACGAGATATCCTTGAAGATGGTAGTCATCCTCTAAGAATGAAGGAATATAAATATAGGAGGTGCCTGGGTCCAGGATGACACCACAGAGCTATCATACTATCACTTCACTGCTTAATTACAGACTTCTATGAGAGGAGAGTAAATCTCCATTTTGGTTAAACCATTTTTATTTCCAGTCTCCATGACTAGCAGCTGAATGTAAATCCTGACTAGTTAAGAAGTCTCTGTTCAATAAGGAACATTAAGTGATTGACTGATGGTGACCGGTAAAAACAAAGTTCGTGACACGACGCATCACTGAAATTAGTTCGTTCAGATCCTAAGTTTCCATACTGGCTATTAAAACAAAATGATGTACAGATAAGATAAACAAATGCATGTCGCCTTTAAAAAAAAAAAACAATCTGTAGAGGTTATGAGAATGTGTCTTGGAGAACTGCAGGGAGCAAAATGGACTGATGGCCTCAGCTGCTGGGCTCTGAAATTCATCTCCATGTTTGAACTGAGACCTTGCCTCCCAAGGGCTGCTCCCAGCCAATGTTGGAAGAATGTCGCAGGGACACGAAGGCAGGTTTGTTTTGGAGGGACCTGGGATTCCTCTGATGCCTAATTTTGGCTTGAGGACTCTCTGATGGCCTTGCCAAACCTTTGTTAGAATACATGGCACCCTGGGACACCCCACCCAGCCTTCTTTCCCTCTCTTCTTCACTTGGGGTCGGGCTTGTTGCATTGTACTCTAATGACTCCTTAGCACCCCTGGCTCCACTTTCCATTTTCTCTCACAGGCATTTTGCTTAGTAAAATCCTCACATGATGAATCCTATATTAGCATCTGCTTCCTCAAGGACCTGGACTAACACACTCATTTGAAGCAGGGTTTGTTGTAAGTTGTTGTTGTTGTTGTTGTTGTTGTTTTTTGAGACAGGGTCTCGCTGTGTCGCTCAGGCTGGGGTGCAGTGGCGTGATCTCAGCTCACTGCAAGCTCTGCCTCCCGGGGTTCATGCCATTCTCCCGCCTCAGCCTCCTGAGTAGCTGGGACTACAGGCACCTGCCACCAGGCCCAGCTAGTTGTTTTTTTTTTGTTGTTTTTTTTTTTTGATTTTTAGTAGAGACGGAGTTTCACCGTGTTAGCCAGGATGGTCTCGATCTCCTGACCTCGTGATCCACTCATCTCAGCCTCCGAAAGTGCTGGGATTACAGGCGTGAGCCACCGTGCCCAGCCTGTTGTAAGTAATAAGGCTGCAAGTAAAAAGACTATTGTAGCTAAACATTTTCTCCACTCCTGAAGCTGATCTATTTTCTGGGTCCAAGTTACACAAGGATACACAGATTATTGGGCAAAAAAGTCATGGAATGTTAGGCTTTTACTTCTTCTTTTCTCATCTCTTTTTAAAATGAAGAAAAACTGGGAAAAGGAAATAATCTTTTATAGCGGTAGAAGTGTTTGGTAGTATGTTGTGCCTGAGATACTAAGAAGAATGAGGATTAGATGATGTAGTCTCTCTTCTGCTAGGTCATAATGTGGTTAGGAATATGAGCAAGTGGAGAGGGGCTCAACTCTACACAGTGTTCAGGAAACAAGGCAGACCCACCTTTGCCATATTTAACATGTGGGAAGAAAGAGGGTGGAGAATTACATGGGCGATTTTTTTCTTTTTTTTTTTTATTATACTTTAAGTTCTGGGGTGCACATGCAGAACGTGCAGTTTTGTTACATAGGTATACACGTGCCATGGTGGTTTGCTGCACCTGTCAACCCGCCACCTACATTAGGTATTTCTCCTAATGTTATCCCTCCCTTAAATCCCCACCCCCTGACAGGCCCCGGTGTGTGATGTTCCCCTCCCTGTGTCCATGTGTTCTCATTGTTCAACTCCCACTTATGAGTGAGAACACGCAGTGTTTGGTTTTCTGTCCTTGTGATAATTTGCTGAGAATGATGGTTTCCAGCTTCATCCATGTCCCTGCAAAGGACATGAACTCATCCTTTTTATGGCTGCATAGTATTACATGGTGTATTCCATGTGCCACATTTTCTTTATCCAGTCTATTATTGATGGGCATTTGGGTTGGTTCCAAGTCTTTGCTATTGTGAATAGTGTACATGGTCGGTTTCTAATGGTCCAGGCTTCAAAGTGGGATCCATCACTTCCTGCCTATATTCTACCGGTCAGAAATCTGTCACATAGGAGGTTGGGAAATGTAGTCTATCTGTGAGCCAAAGAGAAAGTGGAAATGGGTTTGGGGAACAGTTAGCCAGTTTCTGTCCCAGCCACTTAGAAGAGGAAATGTGAGAAACAATGAGTCTTTGGTTTCCTAAATAGGGTTGTTTCTTTTTACAAGGACAGTTCCATATAATGCTTTCTTTTTATCAATACCCTGGCTGAATCACTTCATTAAAAAGTATCAACTTTTTAAGTGGACATGGCATAAAATAAAATATTTTCTGGTAGTTAAACTGCCTTAACATCACTTAATTTACTTAGAGATTTGTTATGCTGTCAAGTACTCCCAGACTACTTTGAACAGATTGCAAAGCTGCCTGATCAAAATTCTCATTTCTTATTTATAGGCAGATTATAGTTCAAATCCAGATGTTGAATGAGGGAGCAGGTAGGGAATTTTATCTTGTATTTCCTAAGCATGTCAGATGAAAACATGAATCGTATTCTCTTTTTAAATGCACAAATAGATGGCAAGCCTTGGCTATGAATAGGACCTTGAGCAAAACTATATTTAGGATCTAATCAAATTTCCATGAATTTGAACGTAACAAGGCTGTTTTGTAAATTCAAAATAGCTATTTCAATATGATAATAATCCTCTGTATTAAACATCGCCCAAAGATGTAAATTTTATTTTTAGCAGCACGTTGAACCAAATCAAGCCTTTACTTTGAATATTGCCAATTTGGGGTTGGGTAGGATGGAGGGTTGGGGGCAGGAACATGTATAAAATTTTCTTCATAACATTTCATTTAACATCTTCCTAGACTGTCAGCATGTATTTTTCTAACTTGTATTAGCTCTTCGGCAATTCCAGCTGCTTGGTAACAGTTGTGGCATCCCAGTTTCTCCAGATTGTTAACTACTGCGTGAGAGCACACAAAGTCAGAATTTAATTAAAAATGACATTTGCAAAAGGGTAGCAGAGTAACCCAAAGCATCACTTTTTACTTTAGCTCCCTAATATTGCAGTTAAAGAAATTCTCTTGCCAGTAACACTTTACGAATTCGACACTTTCTATTCAGAAAGGATCTTACAGGTCAACTAGAGCAACATTTTCATTTCACAGTTGAGAGAATTGAATCTCAAAAAAGCTGGAGGTAGCTAATTAGTTACATGGCAAGGTTTAAATGTCAAGTTCATCCATCCATCCATTTATTCCTCCATTCATTCATCCATCCATCCACCTATGCAACCAACAAGTATTTATTGAATAACCGCCATGCAGATACTTGCTTGATGTTGAGGATATAATGATGAACAAAACAAGACATGGTTTATCTTCTTCTGGAAGAGACAAATATTAATTGAATGGCTATGTTAATTTATGGCCATGAAGAAGAACTACATTATGTTTTGAGAGAATATAGCAGGGATTGACTTTGCCTGGTAGGTGAGAATGGCAAGGAAGGCTTACCTTAGGTCATGAAGTTCAAGAGCTGAGATATGAGTGTGTTAACCAGCAGAGTGGAAGAAGAATGCACCATGAAAACCCGTGTGCTGTGAGAAAGGTAAGAATAGCACATTTGATGAACTTGAAATGGTCCAATGGAGCTGGAGTGCAAAGAGCAAGTGAGAACATGATTTAAGATGGGGCTGAAAGATAGACAAGGGCTATAGAAAGAGACATCTCTTGTCCTAGTGAGTTGGTGTGAAGATGTAAGGCTTGGACTTGAGCTACCATTTTGCGACAAGGAAGGGCCAGTCAAGGGATCAGCTTGAAAGCACATGGTGCCAACACCATGGAAGGCTAAGAAGATACCAGTGGAAACCAGGTCTGTGGTGGCACTGCACGAGCTGCAAGGTCAAATTTCATTATTTCATTACCAAGAAATAATATGGGGCCACTCAGTTGTGGTTTTTATCTGAGTGAGTTTAAATTGGATTTTTTGTCATTTGTAATTAAAAATGTCTCCCTCAAATAGGGAGTCAGCCAAGTTAAAATGGCAACCACTGTGTGCTTGATATGAGGTTTGTCATTTGGTTAGTAATTAATGAACATTTGCTGAATCAAATGCTCATCTCCATCAGTGTGTGGATGTGTGGAATGCCTTCTAGGTCTATTTCAATCCTACCCATCCTCAAAGTTCAGGTTAGCCTCCCTACCTCCCAGGAGGTATCATTCTTTTTTAACTGCTTCTGCCCTTCTGGTTGATCCATTAATACTGTGACTCAGTCTATGTGATCTCCTAATTTAATGTCACTGCTTCAACTTTTCTCCTTTGTATCTTTTCACATATTATTTCTTAAATTTTGGGATGCACACAAATCAACTGTGTACATGTTCAAAGGTCAGATTTTCTCATATACCATAGGTGCACATGTGCAGAAACACCGTATATAATGTACCACATAATATAGGTGCTCAGTGTACATTGCTGGAGTTGACTTGAATTAAAAGCACAGAAGGGATTAGTGATTATCAGAAAAGCGTCCCATATAAGGCTTTAAAAATGGGCACCTCCTTCAACTTGTTGCCGGTGATCTCATAACTCTGCTGAGTATCCAAGGCCAAGGGAACTGTATGCTTAAAAGGTAGCTAAACTTTTTGATGACCTTAGCTAAAACTGGTGAGAAATCCCATCTCAGTCCTCAAATTCTGCATAAATAAGAATCACAGTGTTAGGATTTCTTGAAGAATAATGAGATTTAACTTGCTCCTTATTCATTTTTCATTTCTGTGCAAGTCCCTTCATTTCCTTCACCTTTGAGCTCTGATCTTTTCCCACTGATTTTTGCTTTTTTTGTTCCAATGGGAAGCACCCTTGTCTAAAGGTTAGCAGTGATGCTTCTACCAAGGCCACACCTTTGTCTCAGCAACATCATGTTGATTTATTCCTCTCTCTCAATCTGGTCCAGGCTGAACCCTGCCTTATTCACTCCTAACTCTTACACATACACAGAGCTTTTCTCCTGTGTCTGCTACATAGGAAGACAGTCTTCCAGCTTCTTTACTAATCTTGTTTCTTTCATGCACACACGCTTGCATGCACGTGTGCACACAAACACACTTGGCTTTTCTCAATTTCATATGTGAAAATAGGCAAGTTTAACGAAATAAAGGAAAAGTTAAAAAATTATAAGAATTCTTACAAGCCCTGGTAATATTTATTTATTTATTTATTTATTTATTGAGATGGAGTCTCGCTCTGTTGCCCAGGCTGGGGTGCAGTGGTGCGATCTCAGCTCACTGCAACCTCCGCCTCCTGGGGTCAAGCGATTCTCCTGCCTCAGCCTCCTGAGTAACTGGGATTACAGGCGCATGCCACCACACCCGGCTAGTTTTTGTATTTTTAGTAGAGATGGGGTTTCACCATGTGGGTCAGGCTGGTCTTGAACTGCTGACCTCATAATACACCCGCCTCGGCCACCCAAAGTGCTGGGATTACAGGCGTGAGCCACCGCGCCCAGCCTAATAATGATCTTTTAAAAAAATAATAATAGTCTGTTTGATTGTCCCCTCTTCACCCTGTTGGTGATGATGGGATTCCTGCTCTAGCGTTAAGTGAATGACTGAATACACAACACTGAACACTGGACAGGTGAGATGGACAACAGTTTATCAGTTACATATACTCGCAGTCTGGGGGAGGAAGCTACCACATGTCATGTAGGGCTACATGGGTTATTCACAGAGTGAACAACCAGGTGCTGTGGGAGGCAGGGTTTGTAGTATCAAGAGGGTGAGGTGGCCCCTGGTATCAGTCAGTCATTGACTGTGGGCCCGGGGTGGGGTAACTTCCTGGGGGAGATGGCTACCATCAGCCCAGGACAATTCTGCAGAGGAAGGCAGCTAGGAGATTGGTGCCCTTGCCTGGTAAATGGGATCTGGGCAGGGTGCCAGTTACATCTACTATATACACTTTACCTTGTTTAACTTCTTCAATAACCCTAGAAGTCAGATATTATTATTTTGCCCATTTTTTTGAGATGACAAAAGTGTGGCATAGAAAAAGCATGGCGAAAGTGAAGTCAGCATTCCAACCCAGAGAAACCTGTGCCCATTTTAAAAGCATTATGGGGAAGCATGCCTGATCATTCCAAAGTCTCTTCTAGCTCTTCATTTTATGCTTTTACTCTAATTCAATTCATGAAATATGCATTGAACACTGAAACTGTGTAGAGTTGTCTTATAGGAGTGTTTTGCTGAATAGCTTGTGTTACATTGTGTGCTTCTCCACCGGAGGCTTTGATGTTGAAAGACCCTTGGGCCCATTTCGTCCAACACTTCAAATTACATAATTAACTATGTATACCTTTTTGGATTCAGTCTCAAACTGTCTGATGAGTTTGTTCTTCTTAAATCATCCGTGAAAAGTATCTGCTCATAAAATAAGTCTTTTAATGAGGAAATATGACAATGGATCTTCATTTAAGTCAGTAATTAAGGAATATCATGGATAGGATCATTATCTCAGCTTTCAGCATTTTTTTTTCCCTCATGAGCACTTTTATCCTCAAGCAAATAGCTTGAGTGAAAGGGGCAGATGATTAAAGATTTTCAGGATAAGACCAGACATTTTGTCTTCCCAAGTTTTTGGTGCAAAAGAGAAATGGCTGTGAACCATGGGCCCCCTGTAAAAGATGGGAGATCCATCTTCTTACAATTTTACCTTCTTGCTTACAAAAATGGGATGGACATCCATCAGTGGTGATCCCTGGGGAGAAAGGGGAGATTGCTATGTAGGTTGAGTTTTTAACCTAAGATTTTCTAAATTTCGATTTTATTTATTCATATATTACATAGTTTAATATTCAAAGTAGTATTATAGCAAAAAGTCTCCCTCTCTCATTCTGCGGGTACCCAGTTCCATTTCCCAAAGGCAACAATGCTCAGTTTCTTGATTACTTTATTTTTCAGAGATGTTTTATGAATATTCAAGCAGGTACATATAAATATTTCCCAAGGTTTTTGAAAATTCATTGGTTAGGGTAGAAGCAGGAAAATTCATGATTAGTTTTCTAGGGCTGCTATAGCAAACTAGATGGCTTAAAACAACAGAAATTTACTCCCTCTATAGTTCTGGAGGCTAGAAGTTCAAAATCAAGGTATCCACAGGGCCATGCTCTCTCTCAAGGCTCTAGGGAAGAATCGTTCCCTGCCACGTCCTAGTTTCTGGTGATTGCCAGCAATCCTTAGCATTCTTTGGCTTGTAGTGCATCACTCCAATCTCTGGCTCTGCTGTCATATGGCATTCACCCTGGGTGTCTCTGTTTCCAAATTTTCCTCTTACTATAAGGATATCGGTCCGTGCTCCAATCCAGTGTGACCTCATTTTAACTTGATTACACCTGCAAAGACCCTGTTTCCAAATAAGGTCACATTCATAGGTACTGGTGGTTAGGACTTGCACATATCTTTTTAGGGGACACGATTCTACCCACTTCAATTCATAGTGTTATAATTTCAAAGCTTTAGGCTGGCTTCTTAGATAAGTAGACTTCAATTCGCCTTTGGAATACAGAATGGGGTTGAAGATTCGTTTGTTTTGGATAAAACAAATACCCAAACAGGTCTTTCCTTTTCCTAGAAATGAAGCAAAGACCTATAGCAGAACATAGAGATTTCTGAGCCTCTAGTGACATCAAGTAACCAAATTGTGCTGGATGAAAATGAAAGCGTTTATCCATGTAGTCAAAAGTGTTTAAATTAAAAAAACAAAAAAGTGTTTAAATCAGTGGAGTTTTTCTCAACTTTTTTTGACTCCTACCAATAGTAAGAAATACAGCATGACCCAAAACATACAAATATTTGAATATACATATATGGTAGATATAACTGAAACAAATACTTGTTCTGTGAAATAATACGTACGTTTATTATTTGAAATGAACTCTGATATTTTCTATTCTACTCTTTTTCATCATTTTTTTTCTCAGCACCACTAATGGGTTGCCACCTGCAATATGAATAACACTTCTGGGTGATGTTTCTTCCCTAAGAAAGGATTTATAGATTTCAATGCCTACGTGTTATTACTTGTTCTCATGGAGGTGTTTGTGGATGGTAGGAAGGAAAGGGAGGACTAATCTTCACCTTCTCAAGGGGTGAAAGGTTGCGGGAATTGAGTTCAGCTAATCACCTTGGTTCAATTATAGATTGGACTGTTGGTGCCATACATGCATATTACTCAATTTTATGTCAGACCTGGAAAAGTGTACTGATGTTGGGCTATTGTGTTCCAATGTCTTCTTGGAATCTTAGCACCAAGACTGGGGAATGGGGGTTGACAATCATCTTGGAAAATCCTCAAACTGAAACAGAGATCGGGTGATGTCTTTAAGGGAGAAATAGAAAGGTCTTCTGGGACCTCTGACTCCAGGCAAGAGATGGCTCCGGGACATTTTTACTGATGCAGTGGAATAAAGGTGGAAAGGGGAAAGGAAAGGGGAAAGGCGGGCGGTAGGGGTAGCGGGGAGGCAGAATGAAGAATAAGGTGAACTTTTTCAACCAGTGGTGAGGCCAGGGAGAGGGGCCGAGGTGCTCTTCAGGGACTAGCTGTGAGCTCTGTTTTAGGTCACTGTAATGGATGTGCTTGATGACCATCCAGATCCCCTTTAAGGGGCCATGTCCCTTAGCTGCTGTGAGTGTTGCCTGTTAACAGCTCATAGCTGCCTTTCTCTGGAGAATTGCCCTGGGCATAATAGAAGTCTCCTCATCTGGAATGCCATGTCATCCCGTCCCCCCAGAGGCTGTGGTCAGTGACTGACGCAGCAGTACAAAATGTTGGCCCTGTTGCCTTCAAAACGCTGCTCTCCTCTGGTGCAATGTATACTTCAGAATGCTCTGCAGGATCAGGTTGAAACTGAACTCCCAGTGACGGCCCATGATCGCTCACTTTCTTCCCCTGCCTCATCCTGCGTTCCTCACTACTCTTCTCCTGAGCACTCTCCCCCAGTAAACCACAGGCACAAGAATTCTCAAACCCAACCCAAGACAGTTGTAAGTTCTTCAATTTGTAGTTTTATTGTAACTCATTATTATTTTCTTTTTTTATTACCTATTATTACTTTCTTCTTATTTTTTATTACTACAGGCAACAGCCTTGCATTTCAGTCTGGTAATTAAGGAAGATAAGCAGGATCATGCTTTGGGCAAAGCAATACAAGGGAACGAAGCAGGAATGCAAAGTGAGTCCCCGAGGAAGTGTAGCCAGCAGCAGGGTGGAGGGAAGGAGTGGCCTGGAACCAGGAGGGGTTTGAGTCAGAAGGAAACAACCAAAGCAGATTGTGGGAGTAAGCCTTCCCCTTTGTTTGTGAACAGGATTCATAACAAAGCCTGGATTCCTACTGATAAGTGAGATGGGACTTAAGTAATTGTAACTTGGGGAGCAGGAGTAAATGGAACTTATCTTGTCTGCATAGGCTGTTGGCATATTAGTTTCCAATTTCTGCTGTAACAAATTACCACAAACTGAGTGGCTTACAGCAACACAAATGTATTATCTTACAGTTCTGAAGGTCAGAAGTCCAAAATGGGTTTGCAGGGCTGCGTTCCTTCTGGTTGCTCTGAAGGAGGATCCATTTCCTTGCCTTTTCCAGCTTCCACAGGCCGTCTGCATTCCTTAGTCCTTGGTTCCTTCCTCTGTCTTTAAAGCCAGCAGAGCAGCATCTTCCCATCTCTCTCTCTGTTCCTCTACTTCTGTCATCACATCTCCTCTCTGACTATGACTCCTTTTGTGTCTCTTTTACAAGGACCCTTGTGAATACACTGGGCATACACAGTTAATCCAGGATAATCTCTCCATCTCAACATCCTTTATTTAATAACATCAACAACATTTCTTTTGCCATGTAAGGTCACATATTCACAGGTTCTCAGTATTAGATTGTGGACATCTTTCCAGTACTGGGTGGGGCATTACTCTGCCTCTCACAGTATGGGAGGCACAAAAGTTACACTTGCAGCTGGTCATGGTGGCGCACACCTATGATCCCAGCACTTTGGGAGGCTGAGATGGGAGGATCACTTGATTCCAGGAGTTCAAGACCAGCCTGGTCAGTGTAGTGAGACTCCTCCCATCTCTATGTTTTAAAAAGTTATACTTACCTTTCAAGATACCGCTTCATGTTCAATGCCTAGAATCGGTTTTCCTGAGTTAACAATGACTAATTATCTAAAGACTGGTCTTGCAATACTATCTGCACCAACTCCTCACTCTTTTAGTATAAGACTTAGTCTCTGCCAGGGCTTGGATCTGGACCAAGGTAGACCTTGCCGCCATTTCCAAGGCCATGGTTCTGTGTCACACAGGCCCTGAGAGTACAGGAGCTATGTGACATGGCTGTGCCTATCCACGGACGCGGCTTTCTTCTGGATGATTTGACAAGAGCAGAACTGTGAGCACCATTTCCAGTAGGTCGGTCCAACATGGACTTTTGGACTACATTCTTTTGGGAACTCACCAAAGCCTCAAAGAACAGGGTGAAATGACTCTTTTTGGCCATTAAGAGTGTCTGTGTATATTCGGCTGATAATTTATAGCCACTAATGAAGCAGGCGGAGTTAGAAAAAAAAATCACCATCAGCCCCACATCAGTCTCATTCTCAATCTCTCTCTTTTTGCCTGATGTGTCACATATTACACTTGTTTATACTTTTTTTCAGCATCAAAATCAGGTTCAGGGCTCCAGACATAGTTTATAGTCCATGCAAATGAATCCCAGAACGACTGTTTACTGAGACACTAAGATAAGGTGGCATATGCTTTTTTCTCTGTTAAATAAAAATTACTTTATGGACAGCAATTCATGATTAATGTCAGCCAAAGGAGGAATGGTGTCAGAGGGTACTGTCATTTGATATTGGTAATTTTCCCTTTGCCTTCCTCAAATTACTGTCAAAGATCACTGAGAGTGAAGTTAGTTAGGGATTATTTTGCCCAGTAAAGTATGTCTGGCTGAACAATTTCCTGTTTTCTATGTGTGCACTGCTGTCCTGATATGAAAGAAATAATTGAACCTTCACCAAGGGCTGTACAGTGTCTTCTGCTCCTCATACCTTGAGTTCATGCTTTTGAGTACCCCCTGTCATGAATCTCCTTGGCCTTCTTTCTCTTTCCCTCTATCCTGTTCAGGATTTCCGTCCACTGTATTCCTTACGTTCTTCATTCATTCTAATGCCTCTTACCTGAACAGGAGCCCGGTCATCACATGGATGGTTTGGTAAGAGCTAAAGCTGGAAAGCTAGGCTGCTCTACTTTTAAAATAGAGTATCTCAAAAAATTATCTGAAGGTTTTGAGTTGCTTGCCATCTAATTTCTAAAACCCACTAGCTATTTTCTTGGAATAACATTGGTTTGAGCCACATGCTGTTTCTGACAATTCATTATTCCTAATGTAATGCAGAAAAGGAGATATTGATGAAAGGTCAGATTCAGGCACATTGCCTAGTCACTTTCCGCAGTCCAAGATGTGGAACCGTGAACTTGATGAATTCTGGGTATCATTGACATGCTTCAGGAAATCAAGAGGCTGCTCAAAAAATATTTTTTCAGTCTTCAATCTTTCTTGCTAGCTGACTGTGACAATTTCGTACAGGGCAAGAATATCCTTCCTTAATATGTTTCTCTCAATTCCAAAGAATATAAATGAGTTGATGATTAGGGCTATGAAGCATACAGGAGTCCATATCAGTCTAATAAGTTTCTGAGATTTGAGCTATTTATTTTGCCAGCTCAATATTTTCCCAATGCCACAAAGAAATTTAGCAAGATTAGAAACCCTGTGATATTCTTTACTTGGGCATCACTGTGGAAAAGACTGGATGCGATCCAATCTGCAGCCAACTTGTTTTAAGTAATAATAATAAAAAAAGGAAATAAAAAGACACTTTACTTCAGCAAGAAGCAATAATGTACTGTCAGGGGAAATAAGCAAAATTATTTCAGAACTTGACCAAGCTTTGTAACAGGGATTTTAAAAAGCACTAGACAGAGGATTTTATGGGTTCATTTGAATTGATTGACCATTTATTTAAGACAGTAATAGGTATGAGACAAATAGAAAATCCTTTCTCCATTGAGAACCATTGGCCTAAGGGAAACATTTTTATTGATAAACCATACATCAAAATGCAAGGTTATTAGTTTCATTTTTTAAAAACAGAGATAATCAGTATATTACTCAATAGATTTTTTACAAATTTAAAACATTTTATTATGAAAATTTCAAACATACACAATATTAGTTAGAACAGTATAATAAATCCCCATGTATCCATCACCAGCATCAACAACAATTATCATTTTGCCAATCTTTCAACTTCTTTTAAAAATAAGAAATATGTGACTCATATCTTATAGACTTCCTATTCAATTTCTTACCTAGTCATTTCTTTTCCTTATGAACTTTAAGACAGCTCATCTTAATATCAGTAGATTTTCTTACCTTTTACGTCTCTGAGAAAACAGGGTATTCAGTTTGAGATCTGCCATTTTCCCCTCTCTCTACTTCAAAATGTATTTTTTATCTCAGAATTATACCCTATTTCTTCCACTTTCTCCTTTTATTTTGTCTTATTGTAGAGAAATAAAGTTTCTCTTTGTGAAGTTAAACTTCTGCCTGACTATTTGGTCACATCTGTCTCCTCCAGAATTGTGTCCTATTAATTTTCTCTCCTCAATTTTCTATCTTTAGTCTTACTCTTGGCTCCTTTATCTCTGCCAGTAAACTCATTCGGATATTCTCCAGCCTCAAATGGCAGGGCTACTGGGAATATCTTTGAATTTTTTTAAATTTTCAATTTGTTCTAGAGATGGGGGTCTTACTATGTTGCCCAGGCTATTCTTGAACTCCTGGCTTCCAGTGATCCTCTCACCTTGGAAAATGTCTTGAATTTATTATTCTCACAAAGTAGCTCTGGCTTAAGCCTTCTCTTTCATGGTTATTCTTTTTTCCACTCATACTTTAACTGTGGGAAAATCCTTGATTTTTCTTTTTCTTTTTCCTCTAGCCAGCCTCCAAGAATCTGCATTACTTCATTGTACTTTGTACTTGCCACAAAATGAGGGGTTGTATTTTCCAAAGATGGTCACAATAATATCCCTTGTCCTAAATGTTCTTCTTCCAGAGTGACCTAGACACTCCTTCCATTGGGTTATGGGGTCCATGTCCCTTCCCCTTGAACTGGGTGAACCTTTGTGACTGCCTTGACCATTAAAGTATGGTAAAAGTGACACCTATGTGACTTCTGGGATAGGTCATAAACATGCCATACACTACCCTCTTGCTCTCTTTTTTTTGTTTGTTTTTGTTTTAGTTTTACAGAGTTCAGTATCTGCTGAACCTCTAACTCTCTTGGAGCCCAGCCACCATGCTGTGAAGTAGTTCAAACTAGTCCACATGGAGAGACCACATGGAGAGATGGAGAAGCCATGTGTAAGTGTTCCAGCCAACAGTAAGCCTCAACTAGACATGTGAATGAGGAAGCCTTCAAGATGACTATAGTCTCTAGTCATTGAGTCACCCCCAGACTTGGAAACTTCTCAGCTGAGGCCCTAGATATTGTAGAGCAGAGACAAGTCTTCCCCATAGTGTATCATTCAAATTTCTAGCCTACATAATCTGTAAGCACAATAAATGTTTATTTGCAGCAATGTTTTTGGGTGGTTTGTCACCCAGCAGCAGCCCTGGAATACCCAGCTTTCCCTTCCTCACTGTGCCAGCTCTAGTTCACACATACATCCTCTTGGCCTAGTTACCAGACTAGTCTCCCGGTCTTAAGGATCTCTCCAATGGATGCAATGCTGCCTCCATGGCTCACCTGAACAGTGTTCTCCTGTTTTTAAAATACTTTCCTGTCACCTTTTTCATTTGGTCCTCAACACCAAGGAGTTGGCAGAGCAGGTACTACAAGAGCCGTTTTACAGATGAGGAACTGAGATTTGAGTAAAGGGAGGTTTAACTAACTTTCAAAGTGGCTTGTAGAACTGGGACTAGAACTACAGGAGGAGATTTACTATAGAATGTAGGATTTCTAAAACTCATTTTTCTCATAGAATCCTTTCTGGAAACACCTATTGGCCTTCAAGGACAGTGGTTTCCCAAGGAACACAGTTTGGGAAATACCTTATAGCCCAATTTCCTCTTTTTTTTTTTCTTTCTCCTTCCTTCCTTCCTTCCTTCCTTCCTTCCTTTCTCTCTCTCTCTCTCTCTCTCTCTGTCTCCTTCCTTCCTTCCTTCCTTCCTTCCTTCCTTCCTTCCTCCCTCCCTCTCTCTCTTTCTCTCTCTTTCTTTCTTTCTTTCTTTCTTTCTTTCTTTCTTTCTTTCTTTCTTTCTTTCTTTCTTTCTTTCTTTCTTTTCCTCCCTCCCTCCCTCCCTCCCTCTCTCTCTCTCTCTCTCTCTCTCTTTCTTTCTTTCTTTCTTTCTTTCTTGATGGAGTCTCTCTCTGTTTCCCAGGGTGGAGTGCAGCAGTGTGATCTCCGCTCACGGCAAGCTCCACCTCCTGAGTTCAAGCCATTCTCTCACCTCAGCCTCCCAAGTAGCTGGGACTACAGGCACGTGCCACCATGCCTGACTAATTTTTGTATTTTTAGTAGAGATGGGGTTTCACCATGTTGGCCAGGCTGGTCTCCAACTCCTGACCTCAGGTGATCTGCCCGCCTCGGCCTCCCAAATTGTAGGGATTACAGGCGTGAGCCACTGTGCCCGGCTTCCTCTTTTTTTTTTTTTTTAAGTTAATAGATAAGGCTTGAGAGACTCCATTTCCAGAGATAATTAAATCATGTAAAAGATACAAAAAGGGAGAGAAACTGGAGGTCAGAGGTGTTCTGTCAAGTCTTTCTAGTTTGTTCTATGTGGTGAGAATTTTTGTATGCTTGTACCTCTGTAATATTTCTATCAGACAAGAGAGCTCCACTCTTGGTGTCCCAGATGAGATGAGAGAAGGAAAAATGTAGCTGGAGATGTCAGTGCTCTTTTAGTCATAGACCACTGGGAGCACACTTGATTAAACAAGTCCAGTTTATTACTCATTACAGGGAACCATCAGTTGTCTAAGTAAGAGGGTATTAGGAAGAACACATTACAGGAGAGTCTAAGGAAGCAGGAGTTTGGTCTAGATTGGATGTTGACAGAAAGGGTAATTCTATGACTGGGTATTTTGTGTGTGACACATTGACCTTTTTGTTTGTGCTTAAACAAAATTAGGAAGTGGCATTGTTTTGTTTCATTTTATCATGGTCTCAGGGTAAACTTGTCTGAGGCTGGTGGTCTGTGAGTTTATGTCCAAAGGGAGAACAAAAATGACCTGGCTTTAAGCATCAGATGAGTTCGTAAAAAATATTGTGAAGTCTAGTTGTGAATGTCAGATTAGTTTTGGACAGCAGAGGCTACTCTTTTCTTTCTGAGAGGTCACTGCAGATACATGTGTGAATATATATATATATATATAGTGTGAATACACACACACACACACACACACACACACACATACATGCACACAAAATAGAGACAGTCTCACTCTGTTGCCCAGACTGGAGTGAAGTAGTGTAGTAGCTCACTGCAGCTTTGAACTCCTGGGTTCCAAGAGATCCTCCTGCTTCAGTCTCCCAAGTAACAGGGACTACAGGTGTGTGCCAGCATGCCTCCCAATTTATTTCTTTCCAATTTCTGCAGAGACAGTGTCTCTGTATTTTCCCCAGGCTGGTCTTGAACTCTTGGTCTCAAGCAATCTTCCCCTCCAGGCCTCCCAAAGTGCTGGAATTAGAGGTGTAAACCAGCATGCCCGTCAGAGGTCATTCTTAATCAGCTCAAGTGTTAATGAGCAGAGAAGATCTCTTTGTCTGTGGCCAAGACTCATCCAGAGACGATGAACTTGTTTGGAGTGGGGTCTTTACTGCCGGGTCATAGGCTATAATTACAGCCAAGAGACTTAGTGAATAGTATCAGATTCTATTGTATAAAATCTTCAATGGACTAAAAGACTAAAAGAGACTCTTTATTTTATATATATATATATATATATATATATATATATATATATATATTTTTTTTTTTTTATTTAGAGACAGAGTCTCGCTCTTGTCACCCGGGTTGGAGTGCAGTGGCACCATCTCGGCTCACTGCAATCTCTGCCTCCCGGGTTCACACCATTCTTCTGCCTCAGCCTCCCAAGAGACTCTTTAAAAAACACACACAAACCCTTCTAACCAATATCTTTTAGAATTCTTAACCTTTCAATCAGTGCCTAATAAGAAGAAACAGATCCTCTTGATTTGGACCAAAAACACTCAAGAGGGATACTTACAGAATTGCACTAGAATGGAGAGATAACATTTGTGATCTCAAGACCTGGCCTATAATGCAACACTTGCCCTTTTCACACAACTGGTTAGTGTTAGATTTAGGACTAGAACTCAGGTCTCTGACTCCTAATTCAATGCTATTAAATCCTTAGTGCCTAGCACATGGCCTAACATACAGTAGGTATCCAGGGAATAGTTACTCAGTGAACTCATCACAGATATTTGGTTTGAAAACAGATTGTTCAAAGTGACAGTGAAATTTGTCACCATTGAACTGGCTACTTTTAACCGGCCTCCCAACCAGCCCTTCCCCTGCCCACCATCTTTAGCTTAGCCCTTCTACCCATGGCTCTTAGTCTTCAAAATGAAGCTGAGGCTTATGTAGTCCCTGTTTCTTGTATAGCCTTAGATGTCTCTCTGAGGCAAACTGAAGTTCATTGTCTTGGTTCTCTGGCAGTAGATCTCAGCAATAACCAATAACCAAAGAAAACCCTTTAAAGAGTTCTTCAAGTAGAGAAGTAAGTTTTCTGGATATAAAAATGTTACAACACTTATTTTTCAGCATCAATCAAATTGGCATTCACGTACATAGGAGCTGATAGTATTCATAACAGCATCTAGAGCCAAGTATATGTGTCCCTTTATGGCCCTTAATAGGTATGTTTTCTGTGGAAACAGTTAATCACATTTTAAATGGTTACTTCAGAACTTATAAGATCTGATAATATTCTTGTGTTTGATGATACACTCCCAATGTTTTCAAAGGATAAGTCTGCAAAAGAGAAGTGAATATTTTCTCTTACAGCAGTGTAGCTCTTAATTAATTGATCATCATCTCCTATTAGTGAGATACCTTTGATCCTGCTAATTGAAAATGAGACTATTTTCCTTAGCACAGAATAAAAGCAATATTAAATTGCTTAGTCTTTGTCTGCTTAAGGGCCAAATATTAGTCAAGCAAGTTTATAGGAACAATTAATCAAAAAGTTTAACCGATTGATATTTTTAATGATTCTTCTGGCCACACTGGTTGAGGAAACCTCTTACTTAACACATTGACTTTCCCAGTAGTACAGAAATCATTTTAATGAGGTCGAGGGAATGGATGGAAGGGGGCCGGAAGACAGAATGAAACATCACTGTCATCATGACACAAATGTGGTGCTTTCACAGAATTATTAATACTTCACAGAAGTCCTAGGAGGTGTCATTTATATTCCTATTTTACTGATCAGTTCATTGGGGATACAAGATGTTAAGAAATGTATCCAATGTAAGTGCTAGAAACAAGATTTAAATGCAAATGTTTGGATTCTAAATCCTATTCCAGCTCCAGCTTACTCTTTGCTGTATCACTTAGCCCCATAATCTGATTCGTATCAAAAGAAAATATGAGCATCGCCAGAATATAAACAGGTGAATAGACAAATGTTCAGAACAGTATCACGTAGCATCTCAGCTTAGGAAATGATTGTTACACTTTTACTCACACCTATTCGAAACACAACATAACTTGCAGAGTTGATGGATTGGTAAAATATTCTTTGCCTGACTGGATACTATGAAGTAACGTTTAGTGAACAGTTATTGTTTTGGACACCACGAATTTCCTATAAGAGTGTGTGCTACTGTGGAATACTTAAGTGAATAGTTTCAGAAACAAGGAATCCAGCTTTCCTCAAATTATTTCTTTTCATACTGCAATGCTATATGTCTTTATCCTGCTTAGCAGCAGCAAAAAATACTGTACAAGAGCACAAGTTGTTATGGTGTCACAGAGACGTGATCTAGTGTGTAGAGGATGTTGCTGGACCTTGTCTTTTTATAAATTTATAGTTTAGACATCAACATAGAGGCAACAGAATGAAAATGCCTACATCAGGGGACAGCAAACTTTTTCTTCAAAGGGCCAGATAGTAAATATTTTAGGCTTTGTGAGTCACATGATCTTTCTTGCAGCTTCTCAGCTCTACTGTTGCAGTGCTAAAGTCGTCATAGATATACAGAAACAAAACGGGTGTGACTGAGTGCCAATACAACTCTATTTATGGACACTGTAATTTAAATATCATATAATTTTCACATCTCATGAAATCTTCTTCTTTTGATTTTTTCCAACAATGTAAAAACATAAAAAAACCACTCTTTTCTCCCAGGTCATACAAACACATGCAGCAGGCTGGAGTTTGCCTGCAGGCTGCAGTTTGCAGACGCCTGGCCTAATCAGTACAGAACGGGCAGTAGGGGACTGGTGCTGGGTGCAGAAGAGATGTGGGCTTGACTGGGGAAAGGGAAGAGGACATTAAGACAAGCACACAACTGATTTCAGGTGTAGAGAGGGACGGAGGAGAAAGCTCTTCTGAGTCGGCTGGCGTTTTTTTCCCAGCCGCTGTAATGAGTGATGCTTGCTGCCCTGAGGAACTGTTCTGAACAGATTCACTCAAAATGACTCACCCGCTTGAACAAAGCTGGGGAAGACTTCCTGCCTTTTATTGAGAGGCAGTAATCAGCCCACCTGCGCCTCTTAAATTAAGATTTCCAGCGCTCAGGTCTTTAAGCCTCTTAACATGGTTTACTTCTTACACCTTTCATCAGTATGGAAGAATAGCTGCTTTTCTCATCTTTTCTTGTAAAACCTTGTTCGAAATGTACAAAGTACTTTATCCACATGATGTTTTATGGCTATTCAGGGCCTAGATCATGGTAACACAAAAAGAATAGTCATCATTATAGATAAATAAAAGTGATAGTTGTAGAAAATTTAAATTGCTTCCTGTTAAGCGTTGTGAGCAGCGTTTCACAAAACATAGCTACTCTGGATTGCAGTTTCAGAAGTGTGATTGGAATTTCTTGTCTGCCTTCCTCCCTGTTTTGATTTTTCTTTTTTCTTGAGGAATAAATTATACAGGACAATGCCTTCTATTTTGGTGTATTGGTCTATGAGATTTGATAAACACATGTGATGTCACATCTAAGAGTTATGTAACTACCATGACAAACACAATATAGAACATTTCCATTGACCCAAAAGGTTCCCTGCTGCCCCTTTCTAATTATCTTCTCCCCTCACCCCAGCCCCTGGTAAACACTGATCTAGTTTCTGCCTTTATAGTTTTGCCTTTTTCAGAATGCCATGTAAATATTAATAGACTCAGACATGATGTAGCCTTCTGAATCTGACTTCTTTAATCCAGCATAATGCATTTGAGATTCATCCAGGTTGTTGCCTCTATCAGTGGTTTGTTCCATTTTATTGCTAAATAGTATTTTTTTTAAAAAAATTATTTTATTTTAAGTTCTGGGATACATGTGCAGGATGTGCAGGTTTGTTACATAGGTAAACGTGTGCCATGGTGGTTTGCTGCACCTACCAACCCATCACCTAGGTATTAAGCCCCATATGCAGTAGCTATTGATCCTGATGCTCTCCCTCCCTCCAACTCTCTGACAGGCCCCAGTGTGTGGTGTTCACCTCCCTGTGTTCGTGTGTTCTCACTGTTCAGCTCCCACTTATAAGCGAGAACATGTAGCGTTTGGTTTTCTGTTCCTGTGCTAGTTTGCTGAGGATAATGGCTTCCACCTCCATCCATGTCCCTGCAAAGAACATGATCTCATTCCTTTTTATGGCTGCATAGTATTCCATGGTGTATATGTACCACATTTTCTTTATCCAGTCTATCATTGATGGGCATTTGGGTTGATTCCATGTCTTTGCTATTGTGAATAGTGCTGCAATGAACATATGTATCTTTATAATAGAATAACTTATATTTCTTTGTGTATATACCCACTAATGGAATTGCTGGGTCAAATAGTATTTCTGGTTCTAGGTCTTTGAGGAATTGCCACAATAGTTGAGCTAATTTACATTCCCACCAACAGTGTAAAAGTGTTCCTGTTTCTCCACAGCCTCACCAGCATCTGTTGTCTCTTGACTTTTTAATAAAGTAGTATTTCATTGGATGGGATGATTCTATATTCTCCAATGGAGAATATTTGGGTTGTTTCCAGCTTTCAATGATTATAAACAAGGACACTCTAAACATTCATGACAGGTTATTGTGTGCACATAAGTTTGTATTGCTCTTGAGTATATTTCTAGAAATGAAATAATTGTGTTGTATGTTAAATATTTGTTTAAATTTATAAGAAACTCCCAAACTGTTTCCTATGCCATTTTGTTGCCCACCAAGCAGAGCATGAGAGTTCTAGTTGCTCTACCTCCTTATCAGTATTGTCAGGTTTTAGTTTTGTTTTTTAGCTTTGGCCATTCCCATAGGTACATAGCATTATTTCACTGTGGTTTTAGTTTGCCTGCTCAAATGACCAACAATGTTGAGCATCATTTTGTGTGTTTATTTGCCACCCATGTATCTTCTTTGGTGAAAGGTCTATTCAAATTCTTTTCCCATTCTTTTCTTTTATTAAATTAATTTTATTTTTTAAGTTCCGGGGTACATGTGCAGGATGTGCAGGTTTGTTACATACGTAAACGTGTGCCATGGTGGTTTGCTGCACCTATCAACCCATCACCTAGCTATTAAGCCCTACATGCATTAACTATTTGTCCTGATGCTCTCCCTCCCCCAACCCACCACTACAGGCCCCAGTGTGTGTTCCCCTCCTTGTGTCCATATGTTCTCGTTGTTCAGCTCCCACTTATAAGTGAGAACATGCGGTGTTTGGTTTTCTGTTCCTGCGGTGGTTGACTGGCTAAGGATAATGTCTTTGCCCATTTTTTAATGAGTTGTTTGTTTTCTAACTTTTGAGTTTTGAGAGTTTTAAAAAATATAGATGTTCATACAAGTCCTTCATTGGATACGTATTTTGTGAATATCTTCTCCTAGTTTGTGGCTTATCTTTTCATTTTCTTAACAGTATCTTTTGCAGAGCAAAAAAAAAAAAAAAATTGTTAAAGTTCAATGACATTCCAGTAGCAAGGAGTACACACGGTATCCAAAACTTGATTTCAAATTACCATTCTCCAATAAGAGGAACCAGAACTCCTTGGAGAAGTGACTGATTCCAGGACTGGGGCAGGGGAAATACAAGAAGAGCCTGAAACAGCTTGTGGCGTCAGAAAGTAAAAGTGCTAAAAAATTATGGAGACATGTTGAAAGGACATGGGAGCCAACTCAGAGGAGCTCTCAATAGCCAAATCTGGGACAATATATGCAACAAAGCAAACAATGAAGTAAAGCAATAAGATAAATAGAACAAGACAAATATCCACAAATACATACTACTATAAATAAATAATTGAATAAGATAATAAATGGGAGAAGAAGGAAGGAAAAGCTTTTTTCATAGAATTTCCATTACTAAACATAGAAGGAATGATGAAAATAGAAAACCACCACTTGGAAAACACTACAGTAATAATTATTTCAGGCAAGAATTATTAATGGATGTTAAAATTAATGGGTGAAAGCTTAAGCAAAAATAAGATGTTAGCATAGCTTAAATGTATCTCCCCCCAAATATTTAGTAAATACAATGGGAAAATAGTGACTTTGCAGTGGAGAAACCTGGCTGACACTACCTTAACTGAATTAACTTCATTGATAATGGGGTAAATTGACATCATGTGCCACCTGATATGATGCACTGAGAAGGGAAGAGTACCATTTCTATGGTTTTCTTGCCAAAAATGCATTACCTGAATTTAATCATATGGAACCATTATTCAAACTCAAATTAAGGAATATTATACAGTATAACTGGCTGCTACTTTTCAAAGGTGTCAAATTCATGAAAGACAAAGAAAGATTGACAACCTATGTCAGTTTGGAGAAGACTAATGAATCATAACAACTATATGTCAGGCAGGATCCTAGATGGGATCCTAGCTCAGAAAAAAGACATCGGTGGGACAACAACATGATAATGAAATCTAAATAAAGTTTGTATAGTTAGTAGTATTGTATCAGTGTTAATATTTTAGTTTTGACAAACGCACCATGTAAGAGGTAACATTAGGGGAAGCTGAGCGAAGGATGTACAGAAACTCTCTGAACTATCTTTGCTATTTTCTGTAAATCTAAAATAATTTAAATATAAACACTTTATTTAAAATGGAAAAATAATCCAACAACTTTTAAAATGATTACATAAAGGAGGAAGGAGGAAACTGGGTAGAGGAGATAGAGATAGGAACTGGGTCTTCTGATAGGTCTTGTTTTATAGATTTAACTTTGCAATCATGTAAGTATTTTACATAATTCTGAACAAAATTAAATTTAAAAAGCATGCCCTAAAAATCAAAACCAAAATAAAACAAACAAAACTAAGGGTATAGCAAGTTAGTGGAAAAACATTGAGAAGAAATATTTCAAACAGCTTTAAGCTACAGTAATTTAACTATTCCTAGTGAGATATACTATGGACAAAAAAAGAAGCTAAAAAATTTGGTTGTATCTTATGGGCCAGAGCTGGATCAGATGGCAACCCTCAGCTGCAAGAGAATATGGAAAAGTATTGGACTTTCCACTCTAGAGTGAGGTGGCAAGGGAGAATGGGGTTGGGAATGGCTTTGGGGTGGCCAATCAGCAGTGCCAGCCATTGGTATCTATTTGAACCACCTCTTCCCTCTCCACTCACCTTGGATTGGGGTAGGTAAAATTTTTTCCCAATATCAGATAAAATGGTAATGGCAGCAATGTTTCAGCATTAAGTATTCTATGGCCATCTTACTGAGGTTGGGGTAGCTGCCATGACACAGTTGGGCAGCAAATCTTGAACCATCTCTTCTCTCTCTGACCAATGGAGGAGAAATTCCAAGTTTGTTATCAATGTTTACTAAGCTGACATTTACAAGCTAACAGTGGAATACTGCTTCTATTACTTATCTTTATGCTGAAGAACATGGTAGCCATGCTTAAACACTTTTGCGTTTTATAACAAGGCTAGTGATTTTAAAAGAAAGAGTAATGTAAGCCTAAAGTGTGCAAAGATGCATGATGTGTAAATTCAGACATCATTATGTAAATGAATACGCATGTAATAAATCCAGAGATGGCTGACGATATTTTAGAAATATTATAGGCCAATTATTTTGACATCCTGCAGGAGTTTGATAAATTGTGAAATATATGTTATAGTATACAGAGTGGCTTGTTAACGAGATGTCTTCTGCTAGAAAATATTTTAGTGGAGAAACCATCCATCAGCACATTTCCTCCTTTGTTCTCTTCCCTTGACTTCACAGGCACATTTAGTGCCAGGCAAAAACAAAAAAACAAAAAAACGGGAGGAAGCCTTATATGTTCGGGTAGAGGCTTGTGGTAGTTTCATAAATATTTTTCTCATTGGATACTTAAATAATTCAGTGAAATCTTTGAACCAAAGCTCACGTTCCCATTTTATAAATTAGCAAACAGGGGCTCTTGGAGTTTTAATGATTTGCTCAAGGTCAGGCGGGAGGCAAACTTGGACTAGAAGCCTATATCCATTTAGTGGACTCTAACACTTCCATGCTTCTTTCACTCTTTTATCAGATCAGGCTAGTTTGGGACGATCCAGAACCCTTAGATGAGTGAACAAAAGCACACAGAGGCTCCAAGGTTATTGGTGCCATGTCGAGAGATGGAGTGTAATACTAAAGACAAAAGGCGCATTTTTAGCTAATGCCTGGCTGGCAAATTGCTAAGTGGATAAAAATCAAATCTCCCAAAGACTCTTCTATCACTACTGTTTCTGCAGGTGACTGGGGACAGTGTTTCTATTCAGAAATGCGTGTTGATGGCAAAGTGTCAGAGTGTCAATGTGGTGAGAGCATCAGGAGATTACTGATCTGTTGGGTGACATAGAATGAATCACTTCACCTGTCTGGGCCTCAGAGTAGATTATTTCTTAGGTTCATACATAGTTCTTTTTTTTTTTTTTTTTTTTTTTTGAGACGGAGTCTCACTGTGTCGCCCAGGCTGGAGTGCGGTGGCGCGATCTCGGCTCACTGCAAGCTCCGCCTCCTGGGTTCACGCCATTCTCCCGCCTCAGCCTCCGAGTAGCTGGGACTACAGGCGCCCGCCACCTCGCCCGGCTAGGTTTTTTTTGTATTTTTAGCAGAGACGGGGTTTCACCGTGTTAGCCAGGATGGTCTCGATCTCCTGACCTCGTGATCCGCCCGCCTCGGCCTCCCAAAGTGCTGGGATTACAGGCTTGAGCCACCGCGCCCGGCCATACATAGTTCTAATATTCCATAATTCCTTACTTGGACTTGCAGTGAAGACGAGAAAATTCTAAACCAGGGGACTGTTAAGAATTCAGCTGTTTATGGGCCCGGTGCGGTGGCTCACGCCTGTAATCCCAGCACTTTGGGAGGCTGAGGTGGGCGGATCACAAGGTCAAGAGATCGAGACCAGTCTGGCCAAGATGACAAAATCCCGTCTCTACTGAAAATACAAAAATTAGCCAGGCATGGTGGTGTGCGCCTGTAATCCCAGCTGCTTGGGAGGCTGAGGCAGGAGAATCACTTGAGGTCGTGCCATTGCACTCCAGCCTGGGCTATAGAGCAAGACTCTGTCTCAAAAAAAAAAAAAAAAAGAAAAAGAAAATTGCTCCTATCGGGCTCTGATGATCAGAAACCAAACTTTTAAGTGAAACTTTCTAAACCAAAGGTATATCTATCAAGTGACTCAAGACTAAAACCAATAAGCTTTTTATGGCTTAACTACAGGCATAAAAGGCATCTCCAAACAGGTGAAAGTATGCAGCCCTCTCAAGATCCAGAGTCACTCCCAAAGATAGTCAGAAGAAAGAAAGACTTAGACTCTTGGGGAACTGGCAACAGTCAGTATACTAGCTGCAAATAGGGTACAACCCACGTTTATATCCAGCCTTTCAGTGGGCTGCCTGCATATGCAGGACTGATAATCCATGTGCCCTCAACAGGCAAAAAGCCAAGCCAAGTTCTCAGGAAATAAAATGAGACAAAAAGGAAAATAATAGCTGTCCATGGGAGGGAAGGGATCAATAACAAACATATGTCCCAAGACCAAAAGTCACAATTCAAGCTAATTCTTATAAAAGTTTTTCTCCTGCCAATCTGTATTTGAAAAGAAAGAGCCAGGAGAAAGTTTTGCCTGTTTCTCTCAACTGAGTACTATAGACAGAGAGAGATCTGGGAGAGCTGACTTTGATAACAATTTCTACCCTTTTGCTAGCTTCAGACAGTTTTTTAAGGATCCTATCTACAGGCTCTGGAATGAGTGGGGTGTCCCAGAAAAATCTCACCTTCATCACCAGAACTGTGAGGGAAGAATAACCCTCAGAGGTTCTTAGTTGGATTGGACCCCTTTAACAAAAGACAGATTAACAAGAGAAAAACAGACAGAAGTTTTAAAACATGTATATTTTCCATGTACATAGGAGACACCCAGAAAGAGAGTAGTTCTCAAAGAGGTGGCTTTGAATTCCGGTTTAAATAGCGTCTTCAGTAAAGAACACTAAACTTTTAGAGAAATTAAAAATCAAAGGAAAAGGATCTTAAATCTCTATGGGTGTGGCAACTTGCGGAAAAGCAAATAAACTGCAGTTAAAGGCTAGTAAGTAAAGCTCTGGTACCATCTCTTGGCCAATATGGATCTGCCATTTTCTTCAGTGATTAATCTTTGTTTTTCTTGGTAGAAGGGGTGGAGGCAGGATACCTTTTGTCTTTGTAAATCTATATCCTGCTTTTAGGCAAGTAGAGGGAGGGCAGAGAGCTTTCCTGCATCTGCTTCTTAATTATCTTCATCTCAACAATCCTTCATATTTTGGGGTGGCGTATTCTGGTCCCCCATAAAACATTGTCTGGAATGGAATTTTTGACTTCCTCTTCTGTCCCCCAGTAATCTGTTCCTCTTATAGTATGCTTTACTCAGTAAATCTCACCTTCATCCACCATTACTTAAGCCCCAAACTGGAGTAGCCTTGTCATTTCCCCTTTCCTTCTCTCGCGTTATACCATCACTAAGTCCTATTGATTCTGGTTCTAAAATATATCCCAATTCTATCCCAGCTGCCTGCTTGAATCCTGGCTCTCTCATCATGGGAAAGTTTCTTGAACTCTGTTCGTCAATTTCCTCATCTGTAAAATGTAGTCGATAGTACTTACCAAATAGGTTGCTGTGAGGAAAGTTAGCAACTATTATTATTATTCTTCTTTCTCAAAACCACACACTCGTCCAAGTCACAATGATCTCCTCCTTGGGCTTCTGTAATCACCTCCTAACTGGTCTCCCTGCAACCACTGATGTCCTTTGGACCCATCCTCTAAAGCAGTGGATCTCAACTGAGGCAATACTGTCCCCTAGGGGACACTTGGATATGCCTGGAGACATTTTTGCTTGTCACAGCTGGGGAAGGTGTTACTACTGGCATCTAGTGGGTAGAGGCCAGGGATGCTGCTAAGCCTCCTACAATGTACAGGACAGCCTCCCACAACAAAGAATTATCTGGCCCCATATATCAATAGTGCCCATGTTGAGAAACTCTACTCTAAAATGATGATCTTTCTTAAATACAAATAAAGTCAGGCTGTTCCCCTGTTTGCATCCACCCAGTAATTCCCCCATAGCTCTTGGATAAAGCCCAAATCCTTAGCATGGCACCCCCAGGCCCTGGGATCTGGCTCACTGATCCTCCTTCTTGATCTAACTTACCTTTTCAACTACAGCCAAAGATCTAAGATTCCCTGTAAACCAACCCCAGCTGCAGACTCCCAGGCCTTGGGATCCAGCCCACTGGTTCAGCCTTATCTTGCACTACTGTCACCTGCCTTGTCCTCACCCTGCTAGTTTACCCTGATCCAGCCACATAGGTATTCCTTTGGTTTCCCAAGAAGACCAAACACTTGGCTGCCTCAAAATCCTTACACAGGCTCTTCCGGCTGCTGGGACCATGTCTGCCTAGCTGTGCTTGGATAGCTTCCCTTCCTCATGGGAATTGGGTGGGATCGGCTGTTTTGGGCTGCTGGAAGAGAGCCCTTGAGATGGAGCAATCCATTGTACTTGCTACCACGTGGTGACCAGTTCACTAGAACATCCTCTGCTGGTTCCTCCTTCCCTGCCTCAAGCAGCACACAGTGCATTTAGCAGGTACTTCTCTTCTGTGGCCATTAATTTAGAGCAGCTCCTTCAGCAATTATAGAGGATTCCTGTGAGGTTAGGAGGGTGAGGTGGAGGGCTAGACCTCCCTGAAAGCCCTCACCTGGAGGTAGTAAATGGGAAGCCTGATGGATAAATCAATTCTTCAGACTGTTCTCAGAGAATTAAAAATTATATTAGTTAGCAACATTTACAGATCCAGAAAATTACCACGAACACCAGGATTCCATTTATCTCCTTCATTGGACGATCTGGAGGCGCATGCTTACTTCTTCATGCAGCAATAATCAACAATTGCTGATCCTGGCTCCCCTTTCAATGGAGCTCCCACAGCCCCTACCTAGCCTGCTTTGCACAAGTGCTTTACTGCTTACCCTTAGTTTGTCATGCTGCATCGAAACCCCATGTCAGTTCAGAGCCTGCAGTGCTAGAGGACTTTGTCTCTGCAGGACTGCCATCCCATGCCACTGAGCCTTTGCTACCCACATTTAGGGAAAGTAAAACAGCCCACAGTCAGGGCCTATGTCTTCTACTTCTTGGAGTGTTCTTTGTTTCCCTTCTGACTGGGGTTAATTTCCTGGGTCCCATTACAAAGACACTCTTTGCCTTCATTTCTACTTAAAGTCTTTAGGAGACTGATTTGAGACTGGCTGGAAAACATGTTTATTCTGCCATCTCAGCCCAGGTGTGCACACCTGCACAGGACAGCTTGATCAATCCTTCCAAAACTGTCTGGGTCTCATAAACACATTTTGTTATATTGCAAACCAAAGCATAAACATTTCTAGCAAACATTAGTGCCCACCAGCTATGTAACCCTACATGGCATTCGATGGGTCAAATTTCTTTAACTTCTCTGGGTTCTGCAGTCTTGACCTCCTGATCAATTCTAATGCTGCATTCTGTTGGTGGCAGTTCCCCTGCTCCCCAGGCAGGTGGAAGATGAAGCTATGTGTGTCAGTTCACCTGGAGTCCACCTCCTTCTCCAGGGGATTACTATGGCCGAGAGCCTCCAATGGCACAGCTTGAGCAAATGCAGGGCTCTTCCCACTGTATTCTCAATTCCAGGCTGGACTTCCACAGGGTCTTTTCCATCTCTATGGCTGAATTCATGTTGATCACCTTGATTCTGCCCTGAGCTTACCAGAGTTCAAGGCTCCTCCACCATTTTTCAAAAAATCATCCATGCAGGCTGGTTGGGCTGGAGATTTTATACAGCTTTGGGGCTCACATAGAGGAGGGCTTTACGTGCATCCTGCACAACTTTCCATTGCCTCAGAAGCTCTTAGCTGATTTCTCCTCCCCTGACCCCCATCTCTCCCCACCAAATGTTAGACAAACTTCCAGATTCTCTAACAAAAAGCAGGCCTTCTGGGTCTTCCCATCACTTGTGGCTTCCCTAGGAATTCTCATGAGCAAAATTGTCTCTATCTCATACTGAAAGACAACATCATGGGAGGTATCATCACCTTTCAGCTCAGGTGGGTTTTTTGTTGTTGTTGTTCATTTGTTTGTTTTGTAAAAGAGATAACATATTGATTGTAGAAAGTTCTGGAAATCCTAAGAAAATATTTAAAATAAGATTTAAGGCCGGGCGCGGTGGCTCAAGCCTGTAATCCCAGCACTTTGGGAGGCCGAGACGGGCGGATCACGAGGTCAGGAGATCGAGACCATCCTGGCTAACATGGTGAAACCCCGTCTCTACTAAAAATACAAAAAAACTAGCCGGGCGAGGTGGCGGGCGCCTGTAGTCCCAGCTACTCGGGAGGCTGAGGCAGGAGAATGGCATAAACCTGGGAGACAGAGCTTGCAGTGAGCTGAGATCCGGCCACTGTACTCCAGCCTGGGTGACAGAGCGAGACTCCGTCTCAAAAAAAAAAAAAAAAAAAAAAAAAAGATTTAAAACATCAACTGCCATCCTTCCACCCAGGGATAATCTCACAGTTGATGTGTTGGTATAGTTCTTTTCTTTCTCTCTCTCTTTTTTTTTTTTTTTTAGTTTCTTTTTTCTTCTTTTTTTTTTTTTTAAATTTTACTTTAAGTTGTGGGATACATGTGCAGAACATGCAGGTTTGTTACATAAGTATACATGTGCCGTGGTGGTTTGCTGCACCTATCAACCCGTCATCTAGGTTTTAAGCCCCACAAGCATTAGGTATTTGTCCTAATTCAGTTCAAGTATTAAGTCTTTCTGAAAAATCATTAACTTGTACCAAACTGCAGATTTCATTTGTTCTAAGGTATATATCCTCCTTGCTGTACATTTGACATCTGTGAGATTGGATGTGCATTATGATTGATAGTAGATCAGAAATTAATTTTTGGTATGCTTTTTTTTCTTAGTGGTATATGAAATTTTTGTGGGTCTTGGAGTTAATGACATCTTAGATTTTCTGAACTACAGTAACATTAACATCTTGCTTAGAAAATGTTTTCTTGAGATAGAAACAAAAGAGCCCCTGTCTGAAAGTTGTGTAGAGATGAACTATGGGAAGGGGTCGGGGTCCAGGGAGAGGCAACAGTATCTGCAAGGTACTTGGGGTGGGAAGAGAATGGCCTGTCCAAGAAGTTAAAAGCAGTTTTGGGGGAAGGAGAACAGAGAGCAAAGGTTGTGTCCTCTGTGAGGCCTTCTCTGCCTTGCCCAGCATTTGAGGATAACTTCCTCCTCTACAGTCACTCTGCATTGAAGCTTTTTGCCTCCCATTTAATGCTTGAGTTCTTACAATTGTACTCTTAGTACAGTACCCTACATAGAGCATACCCTCAGAAGTCTGCAGCTGGGTTTGGTTTACAGGGAATCTTAGATCTTTGGCTGTAGTTGAAAAGGTAAGTTACATCAAGAAGAAGGATCAGTGAGAGATGGTTCTGTGCCCCGGTCCTTATTCTCAGGCTTCTTATGGGGAAGGGCAAAGAATGAAAACCTTTTGGGAAGTAAAAATTAGATGTGGGAGGTTTAAAACCAGAAATTCCTGAAGGTGCTAAGGTCTGCAAGTGTTTGAAGAAATATAGATAATTATGAAAGTCTATGCTGGGTATCTATGGATTGTTAGCTCAGTGGGCTGGGTAGTGGTAAAAAGTCAAGGTCTAGGATGTTATTCCCATGAGGACTATGAGCTTTGTTCTGGTCTCCATATTCTGTATTTCCATGAAATCTGACCAGACTTAGTTATTTAACTCAGGCTAGCTATCTCACCCCACTTGCCGAGATCCTGGTCATAATGGGGAGTGGATGAGCAATTGGTGAATTAGGTGGATCCATCTCCCCGAGAAGGTTAACAAAATATGTCTTAAATCATGTAACTACTAGGGATTTTTTTTTTTTTTTCACCAGTTCCTGGGAGGGAAGCCAAAGCAGACCAGATACCAGACCCTGAAAATGGCAGATTTGCTTTTTCAAAGAATGGCTCTTTTTGATGGTCTTTTGATGCATGCCATTTGTGGGGAGGGGTGCAGGCTGTGAGTACAGGGCAACATCTGGACATGGTAGAAGCTTTTCTGTCTGCCCCAAGTGTAAAAGTCTGCTGTATGTTATTCTAGCAGACAGACAAAGGCTTCTAAACACTGGACTTTCCAATTCATTCCATTGAAATTTGGAGTTTTGAGTGGATCACATGCTTTGAGACTCTAGGTGGTAGGCATGGAGGTGGGGAAGAGGAAGAGGCAGGAAATTGCATTTCTTTCACAGCGTGCTAACTTGAGGATGCTTCTCAGGGCCAGCTTATCAGCAACCACTTTAAATTGACCATGATTTTATCCTTGCCTCTCTTTGTAAAGGTTTATTTTTCAGAATTTTCAGCCAGCAGCTTCCAAACTGTCATTTACAATTTACGGAAGGACAGAAAGTAGAATAGTTGTCAGCAAGCAGTATAATTATGTGCTAGGAAATGACATGGCAAATAGTCTAGCTTGGCAAGTGCTAGACAGCTTCTTCCCTATCTTTTAGCTTCAGGCAGGAGCAGAACTATAATATCTGCTGATCTTTTTGCGACTTATGTTACCCTTGAAGTGCAGATTACTAAGGAGTATTTGGTCTGGAGATCAGAACTGGGGCAAAAATTTATTTTTAAAAAAGCAAAGCAAGGGGGAATAGGAAGTTGAAGAGTAGGATGTTTATGTTACACAGTTATGCGCTGCATAACAACATTTCAGTCAACAACAGATCACATATATTACAGTGGTCCCTTAAGATTATAATTGAGCTAAAATTCCCTGTTGCCTAGTGACGTCTTGATGATCTTGACTCTGTGTAGGCCTAGCCTAATGTATTTTTGTGTCTTAGGTTTTAACAAAAGACATTCAAAAATTTTTTTAGAAAAACATAAAAATAGAAAAAAATGATAGAATAAGAATATAAAGAAAGAAAATATCTTTTTACAGCTGTACAAGGTGTTTGTGTTTTAAGTGTGATTATAAAAGAGTCAAAATTTGTTTAATTAAAAAGTTTATAAAGTAAAAATTTTACAGTAAGTTAAGGTTAATTTACTATTTAAGAAAGAAAAATTTTAATGCTCAACATTATCAGTCATTAGGGAAATGCAAATTAAAACCACAATGAGATATGATCTTACCCCAGACGGAATGACCATTGTTAAAAAGTCAAAAAACAATAGATGTTGGCATGGATGGGGTGAAAAGGGAATGCTTATACAGTGCCGCTGGGAATGTGAATTAGTAAAACCTCTATGGAAAACAGTATAAACAGTATGAAGATTTCTCAAACTAAAAGTAGGTCTACCATTCGATGCAACAATCCCAGTACTGGGTATCTTCCCAAAGGAAAAGAAATCATTCTATCAAAAAGACATCTGTATCTGCATGCATATGTTTACCACAGCACAATTCACAATTACAAAGATATGGAACCCTCGGTGCCCATCAACTGATGAGTGGATAAAGAAAATGTGGATAAAGAAAATGTGGAATACCACGGAATACTACTCAGTTATAAATAAGAACAAAATAATGCTTTTTTTTGCAGCAACTTGGATGGAGCTGGAAGCCATTACTGTAAGGGAAGTAACACAGGAATGGAAAACAAAGTATCTTATGTTCTCACTTATAAGTGGGAGCTAAGCTGTGGGTATACAAAGGCATACAGAGTGGAGTAATGGACACTGGAGACTCAGAAAGGGGGAGGGTCTTTCTGAGACTCTCAGAAAGGCCTGAGGAAGGAGTGAGGGATAAAAAACTACATATGGTACAATGTACCTACATACACTACTTGGATGACGGATGCACTAAAATTTCCAACTTCATCACTATACAATCCATGCATGTAACCAAAAACCACTTGTACCCCAAAATCTACTGAAATTTTTAAAAAGAAATAAAAAATACATTTAGTGTAGCCTAAGTGTACAGTGATCCAAAGTCTACAGTGATTTACAGTAGCATCCTAGGCCTTCACATTTACCACTCACTGACTCACCCAGAGCCACTTCCGGTCCTGAAAGCGCCATTCATGGTAAGTGCCCTATACAGGTGAACCATTTTTTATCTTTTATACTGTATTTTTATTATGCTTTTTCTATGGTTAGATACGTTTAGATACACAAATACTTCACATTGTGTTACAGTTTCCTACAGTAATCAGTACAGTACCATGCTTTCCAGGTTTGTAGCCTAGAAGCAATAGGCTGTACCATATAGCCTAGGTATGCAGTAGGTATGCATTTATGTGAGTGCACTCTATGATGTTCACACAATGACAAAATCACCTAATGATGCATCTCTTGGAACATATCCCTGCCCTTTATTGATGAGTGACTGTAATTGCATTGTGTTTATGTTGTGTTGTGCTATGCTATGCTGTGGTATTCTATGCTTTGCTATGCTATATTATGTAGCGTTATGTTTTATCTTATGTTATGAAATGCTATTGTGTAATCCAGTGGATCCTTAAAGTGAGGCCCCTGGTACAGCAACAGTTGCATCACCGGGCATTTGTTAGAAATGCAATTTTTTGTGAGCCATCCAAGACCTACTGAATCAGAAACTCTGGGGCTGGAGCACAGCAATCTGAATGGATAAGTCCTCTGGGTGATTCTGAACCATGCTCGAATTTGAACCACTAGTGCGTTACAGATGGCTAGTAAATCCTGCTTTGTTTTACTTATTTATCAGTTACAAATACAATTAGCTGCCAAAACAACAAACAACAAGCCCCCTAAAACCCAGCAAATAGTGACTGTGTAAGTAAGAAAGAATTTTCTTATTCTCATAAATTAAGAATTAGCAGGCCGGGCGCGGTGGCTCACGCCTGTAATCCCTGCACTTTGGGAGGCCGAGGCGGGCGGATCACGAGGTCAGGAGATCGAGACCATCCTGGCTAACAAGGTGAAACCCCGTCTCTACTAAAATACAAAAAAAATTAGCCGGGCGCGGTGGCGGGCGCCTGTAGTCCCAGCTACTTGGGAGGCTGAGGCAGGAGAATGGCGCGAACCCGGGAGGCGGAGCTTGCAGTGAGCCGAGATGGTGCCACTGCACTCCAGCCTGGGGGACAGAGTGAAGACTCCGCCTCAAAAAAAAAAAAAAAAAAAAAAAAAAAAAAAAAAAAAAAAGAATTAGCGAGGAAGCCAGTCCAAGCTGTTATCCAGGCCACAGGCATGATGTCTAAGGAGTCAAGATCCTTTTAGCTTCCTATCCTGCCATTCTTAGGAAGTGGTTTTTGCCCCAGAGTTGCAAGATGGATGCTGTAGTTCCGGGCATTACTTCTGTGTTCCAGGCAAGGAAAAGAGGGAAGGACAAAGGGCTTCTCCTCTTTTTCTTTAGGTAAAGTAACTCTGCTCAGGAATTTCTGCCTTTATCTCATGGTCAGAACTATGCCAATGTGGCTAATTCTAAAAACACTGCAGGTTAAATCTACTTTAGCTTTTCAGTTTTTATGATAGAGAAGGTCAAGAGAAAACTGATGGTGGTAAGAATAGTTTGGGGCAGGCCAATTCATACTATTGTCGTCAGCTTGCAACTTGTAGCTAATTCTGTTGCTTTCTTGTTTTTGGTTGAAATTCTTGGAGGAGGCTGTTATGACAAAAGTGATCATTCTAATGTTTCATGGGGAAATAGGGTCAACAAATTATCTTTCCATTTACACTTTAATTCTGACAGTTAATTGACCAAGGAAAACTCAGGTTTTACGTACAACTAGCTATTTTATGTTACGTTAAGGGTTTGGCCGAATTTGCCTTCTGGAGATATAATGGAAGATTTGTGAAATAATGTAAAACAAAGCAAAATAAGAAATAATGTGATATACTGCACAACTACACATATTTGGGCTAATTACACTGGCGAGTCTAAAACTTTGACTATTTCAAGACATGCATCTATTATTTCTTTAAAATATAAATAATAATTAGAATTAGGCTCCAGGGCTGTCTGTCACATATAATTTTCTTTTATTGTAATGCATAGATAATAATGATAGTTGGCTTATTTATAGTAAGAATTGTTTCTAAATTAGTATAGCAGTGTTAAAGCAATTTATAAGTCTCTGCAATCCTATTTATTTCTTGACAAAGCCATTTCTCTTGCATTTTAAATGATAAATTTGCCCAGAGTCTGTTCAAAATATTAGTAATTTTGATTTAATGCAGTGCAAGTATATGAGCTATTGTTGGACTCATTAAGGTTGCTGTGGTAATCATCTAGATGGTAGGAAGGACTAGAGATGATCAATGATGTGACTGTGGTATAAGAACTTACTCATGTCAGAACTCAGAACTAGGGTCAAAATAGAGATGGCTAGACACACATCCTGAGTTCATTTTCTCTAGATTCCAAAGTTCTAGTTTTTAATCTTCAAGAAATGGCCCTGTAGGAAAAAAAAAATGATTTTTTCTTCATACCTCATAGAATCTTAGTTAGAATGGACTTCCGTAATAAAAGCAGATTACCAAGAGAAAAACAAAGAGCAGTTAACATGTATATTTTACTTATATTTAGTATGTATATTTCACACATACATGGGAGACACCCAGAGAATGAGTAGTTCTCAAAGAAGTGGTTTAAATTCCAGCTTATATAGCATCTTCAATGAAGAACAGTAAATTTTTAGGTAAGTGACAAGACAAAGGAAAAGGACTTTGAGTTTCTAGGGACAGTACCAGTAACTTATGGGAAGGCAACTAACTGGCAGTTAAAGGCCAGTTAGTAAAGCTTGTTGATATAGATTCCTCTGATGTAATCTCCCAGCCAATAAGGGTCTGCCATTTTCTTGGGTGGTTAATCTTTGTTTTCCTTGGTAGAAGGGTTGGGGGCAACATACCTTTTGTCTTTGGAAATCTAAATCCTGCTTTTAGGCAAATAGAAGGAGGGCAGAGAGCTTTCCTGCATCTGCTTCTTCTCAATTGATGTTAGCTCAACAATCTATATTTTGGGGCAGCATATTTTGCTCTCCCACATCCTGTGATTAAAATAGAACCTCTTAGCACTCCCTTTCTTAATCCCCATCCTCTGGGGGTTGGCAAACAATGGCCGGGGGGCCAAATCTGGACCTTAACCTGTTTTGATAGGGTTCATGAGGTCAGAAAGGTGTTTACGTTTTTAAATGTTTGAAAGAAAAATTTCATGATATGAAAACTATGTGAAATTCAAATTTTAGTGTCCATAAATAAAGTTTTATTAGAATATAACAATGCTTATTTGTTTGTGTTATCTATGGCGGCTTTGATGCTCTAACAGCAGAATTGAATAGTTGTCACAGAGACCATCTGGCCTGCAATGCCTAAAATATTTATGCTCTGGCCCCCTTTACAGAAAAAGTTTACTGACTCCTGATTGAAATCAATCCTGATCAACAGGACTTTGGAGCATAGAGAGAAAGGGAAGCTCTCTTGTCTGAAATGCTAATTTAGGCATATCTGATTGATCCTTCCTGCTCTTCTGACATCTTCCATAGTAAACTATCATTCTTCAACTTTGAGTCTTGCTTGGACATAAAAGGTGATGGTTTGCATCTGTGCTGTGGAATATGGCAGACACTAGGCACCTGTGTGTTTGTTGAGGACTTGAAATGTGGCTTACTGCAAATTGAAATGTGCTGTTTAAGTGTAAAATACATACCAGATTTTGAAAAAATTCGTATCAAGGAATGTAAGAGCTCTCATTAATGTTTTTATTGATTACATGGTGAATTGATAATATTCAGGATATATTAGATTAACTCAAATATATTCTTACAATTAATTTCACCTGTTTCTTGTTACTTTTTAATGTGACTAGCAGAAAAATTAAAATTCCACATATGGCTCACACTGTATTTCTTTTGGACACTGCTACTTTGAACCCTTTCACTTCTTATTTATTTTAGAGATGGGGTCTTACTCTGTCACCCAGGCTGGAGTGCAGTGGTATGATCGCAGCTCACTGCAACCTCTACCTTCCAGGTTCAAGCGATTCTCTCACCTCAGCCTCCTGGGTAGCTGGGACCACAGGTGTGCACCGCCAGGCCCAGATAAGTTTTCGGTTTTTTTGTAGATGGAAGTCTCACTATGTTGCCCAGGCTGGTCTCCAACTCCTGGGCTCAAGCAATCCTCCCCACTTGGCCTCCCAAAGTGCTGGGATTAGAGGCATGAACCACTGCACCCAATCCTCCTTTAACTTCTTGACCAGTTGTCCATTTGCAAACATCTGGTGAGTCACTAGAGAAACCATAACAGGTGCTTTATCAGAGCTCACCACCATCTTGTTTCTCCATGAGCCACTTCTGCCCATATGGGTGGAAACTTGTCTTCTTAACCAAGCAGGTAGACAACAGTTTAATGGTGGACAGGTATCTCCAAATGTGTTGAGCTACCAGTAAAATTAACTATTTACTGCTGTATTTAGAAAACATGCTTTTTTTCTGAAGGGAGAAAGATTTTTTTTTTTTTTAAGAATAACATTTTCCAAATTACAGCAGTTAAAAATATCAAGCTATTTTATTTACATGAATTTTCCCACTGGAGCTTCTATACTTTGTAAACTTTATAAATCACAGCATGGGATTCAGAAAAGAATGCAGGTTAGGGGTTTATTTTTACAAACTTCAACATGGCAAAATAATGGTTAAAGATTCATAGTGAAAATTTTGAATTGACTGCAGGTACCTAGAGAATGTCATTTTACCTTTGTATTATGTTTTCAAATCACAAATGGGGTAGCATGCTAATTTTTATTTGATTTTTTTTTTAATGGAGCAACAGAGTCTTGCTATGTTGTCTGGGCTGGACTGCAGTGGCTATTCACAGGCAAGATCATAGTGCACTGTAGCTTTGTATCCCTGGCCTCAAGTTATTCTCCTGCCTCAGCGTCCCAAGTAGCTGGGACTAAGACATAATTAAAGAAATAATTAGGGAATTGAAATATGGATTTGAATACTTACCCAGAATTCTGTTCACATAGATTAAAATAATGAAAGAATAAGAATGCTCAACATATGCCAGTGTGAGTTCAGGAAGGAGAAAATTAAAAGGATGAGGGAGAATTAAATATCAAAGAAATAGCATCAATTAAGGAAGAGCAATCAAATGATTGGCAGGAAAATCCTTACAAAAATAACACTACTATCTATAAAGACTAAAGGTGAGATAAAGATTTTCCCCAACAAAGTCTGAGAGTTCACAAACCCTTGTACTGTTCACAAACCCTTAATACTAAAGAATATATGTTTATAAGAAGGAAAATCAGACCTAAAAAGAAGGATCAGTGTCTAAGAAGCCACGTTATGCAAAGAAAGTGGTAAACAGCTTGGCAAATTTCAATAACCAATGACCATTAAAAAACATCTTACAATAAAAAGAGTAATAATGACTATTTGGGAGGAGGGGATGGGGTCCAAAATAAAGAGGTATTAAATATTATATGACCTGTCATGGAACATTGGGGATGGGTCTATGTGGGGTTAAAGGGTTCCAAGTACCTTGAATTGTTCAGGAGCAGTCTAAACATGTGATTATACTCCAAACAGTAAAGTAGATATATGAAAATCTTTTACCAAAACAGTAGAAATATGATGTGTATCTTTCAAGTAAGTGGAAAATAGAAAAAGAGGAAAAAAGAAGCAAAGACAAAGATAGGCAGTTAGAAAACTCAAATAGTGAAAAGAACTCCACATATACCTACAGTGACAATAAATATAGGAATATATATTTGGATAGGACTGATTCAACAGTCCTCATTAAAGACAGAGCCTCTTAGGTTAGATAAAAAGACAAAATTTAACTATATGCTGTTCATAAGAGACACATATGAAGCACAAAGACACAGAAAGGTAGAAAGTGAAAGAATAATAAAAGAACAACCAAGTGACTATTTGTTGAACAAATAATTAAGTTTCCTGGATGGCGGAGACTTTTCTATAACTCCCACCCCTTAACAGACTATTTTTTACAGCAGTTTTAGGTTCACAGCAAAATTGAGCAGAAATTACAGAGTTGCCGTGTACCCTTTCTCTCCCTTCCCATTGCCCTCCACCATCAATATCCTCACCAGTGGGGTACATTTCTTACAATAGATAAACCAACCTTGACACATCACCCAAAGTCCATATTTTATAATAGGTGCCACTCTTTGTGTTGTATGTTCTATGAGCTTTGACAAATATATAATAAGTATCTACCATTATAGTCAGAATATCATATATTCATACAGAATAGTTTCACTGCCCTAAAAGTTCTCTGTGTTCCACTTACTCATTGAGACTCTGTTTTACATTTCTTTTTTATTTGCCACGGAGCCATGCTTAATTTAGGGGTTTGAAAGTCTTTGCTTGGATTCAACTGTTTTACTGAATTTCTTCTGATTGAATTCACAATAATCAAAGAAAATGAAAATTTTTGTCAATTCCATATGATCTCTAATGACTATTCTGCCACGACTATCAGCAAGTACCCTAAGTTCTTTTCCAGACAATTTTCAGGAAATAGTGTTTCTTGCATAAACAGAAAATAAACCTCCTAAATTTTGTCATCAAGAACTAAGAATGCTTAGCCTACCTATAAGAAAACCTCCCACTAATGTGCTATTTGTGATAATAAAATAATCTGAATGTTCTGTGAAGGGTTATCAAATAATTTTTATTTTTATTTTTGAGGTTGTGACTATTCTTGAAAGGAATTTTACAAGCTGGAGTCCTATGTGGCAACCATCAAAGATACCTAGACAGAAAGACCATCAGCCATCCAGTTAACAATTCATCAATTGATTTAAATTAAATATTTCTATGCCATTTGTAGACATAAACTATACTGAAATCCTCTGTATTGCTTTTCTACTATGCGTAACAAATTACTGTAAAACTTTGTGACTTAAAACAACAAACATTTATTATCTCATAATTTCTGTGGATTGAGAATTTAGGAGCATCTTAGCTGTGTAGTTCTGGCTCAGGGTCTCTCATAGGATTTCATTCAAGATGTCAATTGGGGCCACAGTCATCTGAGGGTTTGACCGTGGCTAGAAGATTCACTTACAAGATGGTTCACTCATGTGGCTATTGGCAGGAGGCCTCAGTTCCTCGCCACATGGGCTTCTCAAATTGTGGCTTGAGCGTCATGACAGCTGGCTTTCCCCAGAATGAGTGATCCAAGAGAGAGAAGACAGAAGCCACAATGTCTTTACAACTCAAGCTTTCAATGTCGTACTCCATCATTTCTGCAGTATCTTGTTGGCTGACATGTCAGCCCTATTCAGTGTTCGAGGGGAGTATAAAAGGACATGATCCAGGAGACAGAGATTATGGGGGCATCATTTCAGAGACTGGCTATCACATTCTTAGATATGGACATGAAACCAGTGTTTAGGAAGGATAGAGGAAATAGTTTTGGGAAATAAAGGAATTTAGAATCTTATCTTTATTTTCATCTTCTCCATCTTACATACTGACAATTCTTGTTGACATCAACATTTTACCTTTCCATCCATTTCTATCTTTTCTGGACTTATTATGTATGAAGCTCTTCAAAATGAAAATAGCTAGAGGTTTGTCTACTCTCACTCTTTAGAAATATTGAGTTTTTAATGGTCTCTCTGATATGAATATCTCAATATATATAAAACTTGGTTAGTATCTGTATCTTATTTAAAGTGAATACTGTCTTCCACCTCTACAACAATTACCTTCATTTTATAGGTAGCTTGTGTTAAAAACAGAAGTTATCCTTTTTTGTCAAAATTTTAGCTGTTCCAACACGATTGAGCCCATGTTAAGCAGTAGGAAAATGTTTCTTTTTTTAAATCTTATTATCGTCTAATCTCAAATTTTCCTGCAGTTCAGTGAAATTAGTGCCTTTAACATTTCCTATCCACACGAGAACCATGCTAGAAAATGCTTTTATAATATTTTTAAGGGGGTGATATATGAAAACCCTCCTATAATTGGCTAAATGGAGACATTACAGAATCTAATACTTCAGCCTTTTTCAAAGCACTGCTTCCATGGGGCAATACAAGCTTTGAAAAGTGGATGCAATTTTATGAAATTGGTGGGTTATGATGCATTAAAATCTAGAAAGTGTTCATTTCATTTCAAATAGAGGTCTTGAAAGTAATGCTCCTTACTTACAGCTGCATTATTTTAATAAAACTTTGGCGATAATTATTTTAAAACCAACATCCTATGTTGAAATGAAAATCACAAAAAATTGATTTAGGACTTTAGAACTTAAAGCATAAAAGTTGCTAGGGTCTATTTAATATACTTAAAGAGATTTGAATTAAATAAATAGCTTCTGCCATCACCAAACCTCACTCCAGATGATCTTGTGTGGGTCCCTTGTCTCTCTGACTGCCTGCATGGTGTAATCTAGGAGAACTGCAAGTTCCCCAGGGCCTACTCACAGCCATTTTTACTTTGTTTGAATTCTTCATGGCTACCCACTCCTCTGGGTTAGAGAACAAAGGAGAGGGCATTGTTTTCAGTAGGTCACAGTTGTTTGCACCAAATGTCCCTTCGGTTTCACCAGTGTGAGGGTTCATCGCTAGAGTCCTCAATTGGAATCTGCCCATTGCTGGAACAGCAGGATCTTCTTGTGCCTTCCTAAAAGCAAGCTGGTGGGATAAACTAGGATCCACAGGAAACTGGAGCTGATGTCTTTAAAATGGCTACTCTTCTAGCTGCAGTGCTCTCCCTGGCCTGACTTAAGGATCAGCTGCTCTGCTGGGGCCCAGGGAGGAAATCCGGAGGGTTAGACTATTGTCCAGGGCACGGGGACCACAGATACCCCTTGCCTGCTGATCTCCATTACTTTCTTTGGGTCTTTTCCTGGGCTATTAGAAATATATGTATTTTTCAGATGGTAGGGCTAAGCAGGTAAGATTTGATCCCATAGCTGTTGGTGATCATTTTTGTCACAATTTGTTGGGGCAGAAGGGAGGGAGCTACTGGACAGAATAAAACCAGCATAGAAGAAGAGAGAGCTAGGAAATGGAAAGAGATTCATTTCTAGGCTTCTGCTAGATGACTATTGGATTTTCAATGAAAGAAGCAAAAAAATTCCTTCTTGGGTTTAAGTAAATTTGAACTGGGTTTTGGTCACTTGAGACCAAAAGGAATCCTTATTAAAGCAGCAATTGAGATGAAAGTATTGTCTGTAAAAACATACGTTGTCTCTTGAATTTTCAACCAATAGTGAAGGAAGAATGTAATCTGTTTTTTTTTTTCCATTGAGCAGTGGTTGAGAAAAACCTATGTATTTCCAAAGTGAGTCCTGACTATGGCTTTTGAGGTGCTACAAAAAGAATAGAAATGAGATAATATGTAAACATTGGAAAGACACTAAGAATGGTTTGGGAGGAAACTGGAGTAAGCAAAGACCAGCAATAATATAAAGAGGTTTGGATCGGCTTAATAGCTGAATTAAGATTGAAGAGAAAGTTAGTGAATTTAGTCCACAAATGCTTTGAGGCAATACTGAATAGGAGAAACACTTTCTCCCTGTTAAGGGAATTTCGAGAGAGCCATCTGGAGAAATGAGAACAGTGGATAAAATAAGGACCAGTTGCCTGGGTCAGTTTTAGAATGTGAATTGTAGGGTGGGTATTGGTAGGGATAAAAGGTATTTGTCCTGTGTCCTGTTATACTGTGACTTGAGACACAGCCTCAAGATTTTGTGAGCTACCATGCCAGATAGAGATTTAAGAACCACATTAAAATAAGTGAAACTTTTAAGTTCTGAGCCTGGTTTTTGCTTTTGTCTCATAGAATAACATCTCCTTAGTTTATGGTTTCTACTCACATGCTAGAACCAGTGATGTGGTAAGGCTCTTGGGACAAATATAGGGAAAACCTCTCTGTCTCTCCTCTGTGTTGCATTGGGGGTGGTGGTGACTGGGGCACAGAACTCTCTATATAGTGTACTTTCAATTATCCTTCCCTTTGTTGGTGAGCACTTCCATGAACTGAGTGAGAGAGAAGCTTATTTCAGGGCTCTTACTTTAGATAGTGAGTAGTGTTTTGTAGAAGCACAGGGGAGAGGAGAAGGAGGTGGCTTCAGTCCCTATGAGATGAAAATAGTCGAAGTTCAAATTTAGAGAATTCACCAATGTTACTCCCCCCACGCCTTCCTCTCCTCTGAAGCAAACGCTGACAAGTGTTTCTCCCCAGTTCCATTTATATCTACAAAATAGCCCTTTTTGTGACATTTTCCCCCTTCAAAGCTACCCTTATACTTGGGGAAAAGAGGAGGGATTAAAGGGAAGATGATGGTAAAATTCCAGGACCTTGAAGGAAAAGATGTTTTAGCAAGGCTTTCAAATAATAGAAGCTTTGATGGCTAGTTTGGACAAAACAGGAAGTAGGATAATCCCCAGGGAAAAAGAAAGGGAAGTGAGTCATGAAGCCCAAGTGCATTTCAAGGCATCCAGTGCTGCTTGAGAGTGAGCATCAGGCATGGTTTCAGATTTTCCGGTTGGCAAATTCTCAGCCTCTGTCTCGCTGTTCAACCATGCATTCTAACATTTAAATTACTCAGAGTCACATTTAGTGGCGTAATGTGAATTAGAACAGTATATAACTGGGATTATTTCTGACTCGCATCTTAAAACCTTGCTTTTGTGTCTGAGAGAAGCGATAGATTCATAGACCAGAATATATTTATGTACAGAAATTCAACATTTGTGCTCTACCTCAAGATGTAACTTGAACTACACGGAAAAATCATATGTTTAAAAATGTCTATCTAATAAATCCAATGTCATTCAAGGAAACAAGACCTGTTATTAGGTTGAGGCATTGGATGGCTATCATTTTCCTGGTCAAGACCTCGAGGCGTGGCAATTTAAGATTTAGCTCTGAAACAAGCAGCTCTTTCAGCTTGGAAACCTTTTCTCCCTTCTGTTGCTAGGTCCTCCAGCCCTGTTCAAGCACGGTGCATAATAGCTTCTTGTGAGGAAATGACATTTAGAGCTCTCTCGATCTGTCAGCATAATACCGTTTTAAAAATCACATGTGTGTTTGTGAGGCCCTCTCTTTCCTGAAGTCGAAACTTCTCTGCTTCCAAGGTTGAAAATATATTCAAGAAACAATCTAAAATTGACATCAGCATTTGTGTAATTATTTCTAATTTTAAATAATTGACTTCCCATGTTGAAAGTAGCTTATTTACTGAGCAAAATATAACATTAAAAACATTAAAAATAGCTGTGAATGAAAGACTTTCTCATCATATGTTGGTGCCCCATAGCATTCCTTTACAAGTCGGTTACTAAGGATGAAAATAGATAAATACTTATTGAGTGGACTCATCTGCATTTTTGCTTTCTTTCAAGTGCCTGGCAGGTAATAGATGTTCAATAAATAACTGTTAAATGTTTGAATGAATTAATGAGTGCCCGATGAATCAGACCTGCCTAATTATTTTATATTGAGCTTCGGATCAATATACAAATATTGTATCGTACTTGGAAAAAAATGTCTTTTAGTTGTCTTGAAGGGATGTCAATAATGCTATGTATGTACTTTAATTTTTTAAATTACTTTATTATGAAAATGTTCAAACATCAGCAAAGTTGAATTTTACTGTGAATATTTGTATACCACTACCTAGATTCTACCATTTATACTTTAATATACTTATTTTATCACCTATATCAACCCAACTTATTATTATCATTTTTTAAAGATACGAGACAGGGTCTCACTGTGTTGCACAGGCTGGTCTCAAACTCTTGGCCTCATGCGAGCCTCCTGCCTCAGCCTCCCAAAATGCTGGTATTACAATCATGAGCCACTGCACCTGGCTCATTTCGTTTTTTAATGCATTTCAAAGTAAATTGAAGACATCTGTACACTTCCTATGTACACTTCAGCATGCATATTACCAATTAGAGTTCAGTATTTGTCTAAGATTTTTATTTTGATGTAAAATTAACATACAACGAAATGCACAAATCTTAAGTATACATCCACTGACTTTTGACAAATACAAATCCCCATCAAGATATAGAGCATTGCCATCACTCCAGAAAGTTCATTCATGTTCCTTCCCAGGCAAACCCTGTTCCCACATCTCACTCTTCCCTTCAATAGGAAATTAATGTTCTGATTACTTTTCACTATAGATGAGATTTGCTAATTCTAGAGCTTTATATGAATGCAGTCACACAATATGTACTCTTTTATGTGAGACTTCTTTCACTCAGTATGTTTTTGAAATCCATGGATGTTGTAGTGTATATTAGTAGCTCAATTCTTCTACTGATGAGTTGTATTCCATTATATGAATAAACAGCTCACTTATCCATTCTTTTATTGATGGACACCTGGGCTGTTTCAAGGTTTAACTACTAAAAATAAAGCTGCTATGAACATGTGTGTACAAGTCTTTATGTAGATATATATTTTCATTTCTCTTGAGCAATACCTGGAAGGAATTGCTGGGTCATAGGGTGTGTGTACACTTAATTTTATAAGAAACTGCCAGATCTTTTGATAAAGGAGTTGTACAGCTTTACAGCCATATCAACAATATATGAGAATCCTGATTGTCCCAAATTCTTGTCAACATTTGGTGTTGTCAGTCTTTTTAATTTTAGCCATGTCAGTGGATATGTATTATTTCATTGTTTTTTAAATTTCCATTTCCTTGATGACTAACCATGTCAAGTACTTTTCATATGCTTTTTGGCCATTAGTATGTGTTCTTCTGTGAAGTGGCTAAGCAAATATTTGCCTATGTATGTATATATATTTTATTATTAAATTTTAGGTGTTCTTTATATATTCTAGAGATCAGTCCTTTGTCAAATATATATTTTCTGAAGCTTCGGCCTTTAGGGCTTTAGCTTTTATGTTTAGGTCTAGGATCTATCTCAAATTAGTTTTTGTTTAAGATGTGAGGTAGGGACTGGTTATCGCTTTTTGAAAAGACTATTTTTTCCTGTTGGATTTCTTTGGCATCATTATAAAAAAATCAGATGACTATATGCTAAGGTTTGAATGTGTTCCCCAAAGTTCATGTATTGGAAACTTAATCCCCAATGCAATAGTGTTGGAAGGTGGGACCTTTAAGAGGTGATTAGGTCATGAGGGCTCTGCCCTCGTGAATGGATTAATGATGCTATTGTGGGAGTGGGTTAGTTATCATGCAAGTGAGTTCCTTATAAAAAGATGAGTTTGTCCCTCTTCCCTTCCCTCTCCCTCATGTGCTCTCTTGCCCTGCTGCCTTCTTCTATGGGATGATGCAGCTTGAAGGCCCTTGCCAGATGCAGGTCTCTTGACCTTGGATTTGCCAGTCTCCAGAACCATGAGCCAAATGAACTTCTATTGTTTATAAATTAGTCAGTCTGTGGCATTCTGTTATAGCAACATGTGGTGGACTAAGACACTACAATTGGGGGTCATTTTTTGGGCCTTATTCTGTTCTATTGATTCAGTTATTAAGCCAGTACCACACTGTCTTGATAACTGTATGTTTTATACTAAGTCATAAAGTCAGATAGTATAAGTTCTTAACTTTGTTCCTTTTTTGGAAAATTGTTTTGGCCATTCTATGTCCCTTGATTTTCCATGTCATTTTAGACTTAGTAGATCAATTTCTTTTTTTTTTTTTTTTTTTTTTTTTTTTTTGAGACGGAGTCTCGCTCTGTCTCCCAGGCTGGAGTGCAGTGGCCGGATCTCAGCTCATTGCAAGCTCCGCCTCCCGGGTCCACGCCATTCTCCTGCCTCAGCCTCCCGAGTAGCTGGGACTACAGGCGCCCGCCACCTCACCCGGCTAGTTTTTTTTGTATTTTTTAGTAGAGACGGGGTTTCACCGTGTTAGCCAGGATGGTCTCGATCTCCTGACCTCATGATCCACCCGTCTCGGCCTCCCAAAGTGCTGGGATTACAGGCTTGAGCCACCGCGCCCGGCCAGTAGATCAATTTCTATAAAAACTGCTGAGAGTTTGATTGGAATTGCATTGTTTCTACAGATCAGTTTCTGAGAGTACCGCCATCTTAATAATGTTGAGTCTTTCAATCTATGAAATGGTATATTTCCACATTCATTTAGATCTTTAATTTCTCTTAGCAATGCTTTGTCTTTTTAGTGTAGAGTTCTTAGAAATATTTTATGTTTATTATGTTATATGTTATATTATAGGTATATATGTTATGTTATATACATATTATATATTACATTATGTTACATGTTTGAATTATTTCATGATTTTTGATGCTATAAATGGAATCAGTTTTTAAATTTCATTTTCTAGTTGTTTGTGACCCTAATTGATTTTTTTTTATATTAACTTTGTATCCTGCAACTTCACTAAATTCGCATATTAGTTCTAGCATTTGCTTTGTAGATTCTTTTGGCCTTTGTACATAAATAACCATGTCATCAGCAAATATAGATACTTTTACTTTTTCTTTTTCATTCCTTTTGCCTTTTATTTCTTTTTATTCTTCATTTTGCTGTATTGAACTGGTTAGGACCTCCTGCACAATAATGAATAGAAATGATGACAGTGGGTAACCTTGCCTTTTAATAGTCCTAGGAGATAACATTTGGACTTTCATCATTAAATATGAAGTTAGCTGTAGGTTTAAACATTTTTTATCACATTTGAAAAGGTGCCTTTTATTCTTAGTTTGCTAACAGTTTGTATGATGAGTAGTGTTGAATTTTTTCTACATTTATTCTAATTATCATACAGTTTTTCTCCCGTATTCTGATTATATGGTGGATTACATTGATTGATCTTTAAATGTTAAACGACCTTGCATTCCTAAGATAAACTCTATTTGGTCATCATGTATTATCCTTTATATATACTGCTGAATTCAATTTGCTATATTTTGTTAATTTTTTTGCATCTATATTCATGAAGGATGTTAGTCTGTGAAATTCTTTCTTGGACTGCCTTTCTCAGGTTTTCAAATTACTGAAATTATTTAAGTCTGGAGTTTCCTTTCTGGAAAAGTTTTTAACTATGAATTTAATTTTTTTCTAAGATATATGGCTACTCTTTCACACCATACATCCAATACATCAGCATATCCTATGGGCTTGACCTTCAGAATATGTCATGAATCTCACCTTTTCTTATCACCTCCTTGGCTACCATCTTGCACCAAACATCCATGGCCTATTTCTCTTTTCTCATTATTGCAGTAACTGCCTTACTGGACTTTCTGTCTCTGCTCTGGCTTCTTGTAGTATAGTATATTCTCAAAATACAGTAGCTTGTGTGCCTCTTAACATAAGTCAAATTGTGTCACTACACAAAACCCTCACCCAGAGTAAAAGTTAAAATCCTTGCAGTAGCCTATAAGGTTCCACATGGTCTAGAAGTGCACTATACCTCTCACCTCTTATTCGTCCACTTTTCCTCTCATTTACTTTTCTCCACACTGGCCTTTTCGCCATTCCTTGAGCTGGCCAAGCATACTTTGCCCCAGGGCCTTTGCATGTGCTTTCCCTTCTGCTTAATATACTTTCTCCCCAAATATCTACAAATCTTGCTCCCTCATCTCCTTCTAATTTTGCATAAATATTGTCTTCTAAATGGAGCCATCCCTGAACACCTTATTTAAAATTCCCAATGTTCCCTTGCATTCCGTGTCCTTCTTCCCTTTTATCTTGTTTTCTATACACATATGACTCTCTCATGTACTATATACCGTTTACTCATTTTGTTTATCTATTGTCTCTGTAAGTTCTATGAGAGCATGAACTTTTGTTAATTTTAGTCACCATTGCATCTGAGAATCTAAAACAGTACCTGGAAAATAGAAGCTACTCAATAAATATTTGTGAAAAGAATGAACTCTGTACCTGGAATCATATAGTATTTTCAACAGAGGAAAACTAATATGTGTAAGTTTTCCAAAGCTAACTTTGATGAAAGTATCTTTTCACTAATATCCTTAGCTTTCCTCATTTCAAAACTGAGGAGCTTTTTTTGAGTTTAGATCTTTTGTAAATAAATGGGATCATAAAATAGTGATTCAACAACATTGTTCAACATCCTTGTTCAACAACAGTCTCAAGGGACTTATTCTCAGGAGCAATATGTTATTTTACAATAGTTGACAGAACTAAGAGATGGAACTGCTAAGTAAAAATTGTTAGTTATCAATCCCAATAATCCCTTCCCCATGCTAGAATACTTTTCATTATAGTACACCCCAACAAAAGTTCTGTGCTTCTCACTTAATAAAAATATGCATAAGACAGGAAAGAGAGAAGTCCTACTGTGAGTTTGTGGTCATTTGAATAAATGAGCTTTGGAAACACTGATAGTTTAAAACTATTATTTTATTTGTTTGTTTGGCACCCTTGAATTTTTATACTCTGGGGCAAGGCACAATAAGATTTGAGAATCCAGAGAAACATGACTTCCTTTGAAATATGGAAAAGAATACTTGTGAAAGGAGACATTGGAAAGAAAACCAGATATAATGTGTGCTATAAAATTTGAATATAAGTGTCTTTATAAAATTCCTATGTTGGAACGTAAACCCCAGGGTGTTGATATTAAGAGGTGGGGCCTTTGGGAAAGTGATTAAGTCATGAGGCCTCTGCCCTTATAAATGAATTAGTGCTCTTATAAAAGAGGTTAAAGGGAACACTGTAGTGGCTTTTGCCTTCCATTTCTTCTGCCATGTGAGAACATGGCAAGAAGGCACTGTATAACAAACAGGCCCTCACCAGACACTGAATCTGCAGATGCCTTGATCTTGGACTTCCCAGCCTCCCAAACTGTAAGAAATAAATTTCTGTTCTTTATAAATTACCTGATCTAAGGTATTTTGTTATAGCAGCATGAATGTACTAAGACAATGCACATCTCAAGTAGCTCAATTTTAGGAGATTGCATATATGTAGAAATTGAGTTGAAATTGATTCCTCAAAACTATTTATGGCTGTATGCAACTTTGAAAGCCTTTAAAGGTATAACCCCAGTTTGAAGATTGCAGCTACAATTTTAACTCATTTTGTTCTGCAGCTTTAATCTTCTTACATTATTTTGGTAAACATAGATTTCATGGAGGGGATGGGCTATTTATGATATAGATTTTAATAACTGTAATCTTCCTTAGCTTTTCTTTAAATCTGAACTGATGAAGATAGAGCCTAAAGTTAGAGATGTTTGTGAAATGTTCCCACATGTGTGACCAGCCTGTACCTAGTAAGTTGCTTCATTTTCCCTCACAAGGTCTTCTTTGGGATACAGAACCTTCATTGGGATGGATGGAAAATTGCAGCTTCTTCTAAGTGCTTTGTAACCTGGAATATGTGGAAGCTTTAAAACAATTTCATTGTAAATTTCTAAATCAAAAGTCCTGTTTCTTTCTAAATTTATTTGGAAAATGTCCATGAATACTTAAAAAGAGAATCATGTTGTACTTTTCTTTATAGCTGTGTTTTCCTGTTAGGCCATTGTATGGACTATCTATTTCTGCATAACACTATAACAATTACCCCAAAACTATCTGAAGTAGATATGGTTGGTGCCCTACCCATATCCAGTAAGACAACAAACATTTATCATCCCACAGCTCAGTAGTTGTGTGGGCTTGCCTTTTTAATTTACAAAACGGTTTTACTTTACACATTGATTTGCATATGCCTTTTCATTTAATGATTTATCTTGGAAACCCATCTGTATCAGAAAATAAAGATCTACTACTGCTTAGCAACCATGGTCAGAATATACAATAATTTGTTTAACTGTAAGTCTCCTATCGATGCATGCTTTGGATGTCCCTAGGTTTTTGCTATTGCAAAGAAGGTTGTAATTAACATCTTTCCACATATATCACTACACATTTGTGATTGAACTACCCAGCATCCTCTCAGCTTCTCCCTTCTCAACAGTACCCAGATTTTGTATGTGCCTTTGAGGAAGACAACCCATCTTTATCTTTAGGGGTAGATACCGATTGATTTAATCCATGTAGCAAAGTCATTAGTTCAGAGATATGCCTCTGCCTCAATCCAGTCCAATTATACTAAATATAAGCATTTTTGCTTGGAACATTGACACTGAAGTGCTTTCTATATTCTACAATATATGCAGCCCCAATTGGGACTGGTACTCACTTAATGACCACCGTGGAAACCATTGTTTGGGTAAAATTAATCCTGGAAATCAGAATGGAGTAGAGAGAACCTTCAATGGCATTGCTGAGCTGATGGGTCACCCAATCCAAAATCTATCTGAGGCAGATGTTGTTGGTCACCTACCTATATCCACTTGTCTTGACCACTTCAGTGTCCACTGGCCCAAATTCTAACTGTCAGTACTGAATTTGTTGTCTGAGGGGTTTCTCTTACTACTGGAGTCCTCTGTCTAGCACAACGGAATTAAAGCTCCTTAAGAGAATTTTTCAACCCTGTGCCCCTAGGATGGATCACCTCTGAGGCAATATGCTTTACACTGCTTCTCAGGGTTTTTCTATTGAAGTTAAATTCTAGTTGTCCACAGTGGAAATTAGCTTGATGATACACCCTATATTGGCTGTCATCTCATTCCAGTATCACTTTTCTACTGTTTTGTCTATTTTGTTCACCTCCTAAAATAAGCTCAAATTATAAACCATCTTATGCCTGAATTTTCCAAGTCTGTAAACCAGCAAACCCCTTTTATTGTTTAAGCTAGATGGCATTGATTTTCTGTTATTTGCTAGAAAAAAAGGTTCTAAATAAAACATATCTTTTGTGTGCATATTTGAGGGTCAGTTTTGTGGACATATCTGAGCACTGAGTATTTTGGGGCTAAAAGTACACACATTTTACATTTATACAGACATTGACCTCCAGAACGGTTATAACAATTTGCAAAAGATTTCTCTACAAAAAATATTCCTTGCTATAGTTACCCAGATCGTTCTCTTCTTTACAAAATTCACCAATGGTACTGAGTGCTAAAGTGAATTTGAATAACCTGAAGCTTTTAAAGATCTTCATAACATATTCCAGTAACTTACACCCAATCAATTATGCTCTGCACATACGTGAGGATTTTCAATGCCAACCCAACACAGAAGCAGTCTGTTTACTTTTTATGAAGTTTCTTGTTTGCTTATCGATGCAACTCTATGGGAGTTATCTTCCCATTAATAGCTTTGCTTTTACAGCAAATCATTGATTCAACATTGTAGCTGTGTTGAATTAAACTTTTTTGATTGATTTCACATGGAGTGAGTAAGTAACATTATATATCATCTTAAATTTTCTTGCAGACTGAGTTGCCTCCCCCTCCTCCAGGCACAGTAATGTCACCATAAGAAGTATTGACAGAAACCTCTTCCCTAGAAAAAATATTGAATTTCTTGGCATTTTTACTACCCTGTAGTATTACTTATTATCTAAATGCCATCTTATATAAACAAACTTTAATAGTATACTTAATGTCTTTGAGCCAAAAATAACTGGACCTCAACCTTTTTGATAACAAAAGACAATGTGTTGAGCATCTGTGTTAGTCTGTTTGCATTGCTATAAATACTTGAGGTTGGGTAATTTATAAAGAAAATATATTCATTTTGGCTCATGGTTCTGCAGGCTGTACTGGAAGCATGGTACCAGCATCTGCTCCTGATGAGGGGCTGAGGAAGCTTCTAATCATGACAGAGGCAAAGGGGGAGAAAACATGTCATATGGTGAGAGGGAGAGTAAGAGAGAGAGCAGGAAGTTCCAGCCTCCTTTAAACAGCACAGATCTTGCATGAACTCATAGAGCAAGAACTCACTCATTATCACGGGGATGGCACCGAGCCATTCATGAGGAATCTGCTACCACGATCCAAACACCTCTCACCAGGCCCACCTCCAACATTGGGGATTACATTTCAACATGAGATTTGGAGGAGACAAACATCAAAATTGTATCAGCATCTATTAATCCAGCCCCATGAGTGCCGTTTAGAATATGCCATGTTTAAAGCCTGTAACTTGGCTGTCTCTTGGAGCTCTAGAGAAAGTGAACAGAATCTCCCTTCTCTTATGTCTTCTGCTTCATTGAAATCTTCCTTCCCAAAGCAAGCATTTGGCACACTTTGTATTAGAGGGTTTCCCTGCTTATCCTTCCTCCTTGTGAAATCCCATTGACAATATCAGTGAGGTTAACGGCAGAGATTGAGATTTTAGCACTTTTAGTTTAAGAATACCACAGGGAAAACGAGACAAAAGATTTTTATGGGCCAGAAAATGCTCTGTTTTGGTAAATGTTCTCTGTGTACTTGAAAAGGATGTGTATTTTGCATTTCTTTGTGTTGCATAAATGCTAATTAGGTCAATTTGTTTAAAGTGTTGTTCAGGTCTTCTATATCCTTATTGATTTTCTGTTAATTTGTTCTTTCAATTATTGATCTGTGTTAGTCTGATCTGTGTAAGTCTGTGTTAGATCTGTTAGTCTCTTAGTATAATGATGGATTTTTCTATTTCTTCTTATACTTCCATCCGTTTTTAATTGATGTAATAATTCTGTTATTAGCTGCATACAACTTTAGGATTGTCATATCCTCTTGCTGAATTGGACTCTTCATGAAATGACCCTCTTTACTCTTATTCATATTATCTCCAATTAAATCTACTTTGTCTTATATCATTATAGCAACTCCTGCTTCTTTTTTAAAGATTAGAATTAGCATGGCATAATTTTCTTATATTTTTATTTTTAACCTATTTATAGCCTTATATTTAAAGTAGGTTTCTTGAAAGTAGCATATAATTGGGTCTTGGTTTTTTAAAATCCCATCTGACAATCTCCATTTTAATTGGATGTTTAAACTATTTAATTTAATATTTAATTAATTATCTGTTGCTGCAGAAGAGTATTATCACAAATGTAGCAGCTTAAAACAACACACATAAGATAAACACATTTATCTCACTGTTTCTGTAGGTCTGGAATTCAGGCACAGTTTAGCTGGGTCCTCTGCTTTAGGATATTTCACAATGTTGAAATCAAAGAGTTAGGTAGGGCTGGGTCTCATCTGAGGCTCAGCTGAAGGAGAATCACTTTCTAAGCTAATGTGGTTGTCAGCAGGATTTAATTCCTTGCATCCTGTCACAATGAGGGTCACTCTTAGTTCCTTGCCATGTGAACTTCTTCATATGGCAGCTTCTCCATCAAAGCCAGTAAGAGAGACAGTCAATGAGAAAGTCTACTCAAAAGATGGAAGGTATAATCTTATATAACAATCATGGAGGTGACATCTCATTACCTTAACCATATTATATCAGTTAGAATCAAGTCACAAGTTCCACCTGCACTCAAGAGGAGAGCATGAATATACACAAGGGCATGAAAAGAAGGAGACAGGAATAATTGCAGGCCATCTTAGAGTCTGTTCACCACAGATGTTATTATAGATACGGTTGAGATTATATCTAACCTTTTATTATTTATTTTCTATTTTTCTTTTGCTCCTTTTCCCTCTTTTGCTCTCATCTTTCAGATTGAGTAATTTTTGTGACTCCATTTTATCTCCTATATGAGTTTTACCTATAACTTGTGTGTATGTGTTATTGTAGTGGTGGCTTTAAAATTTATAGTACATATCTTTAACTTACCATGGTCTACCTTCAAGTAATATTACACTACTTCCTATATAGTATAAGGACCTCACAACACTATCATTTCTCACCTCTTGGTCCTTGTGTTATTGTTGCCACACATTCTACTTCACGTGTTATAAACTTCACAATACATTGTTATTTTTGCTTTAAGTGGCTTATATCTTTTTTTTTTTTTTTTTTTTTTGAGATGGGGTTTCACTCTTGTTGCTAAGGCTGGAGTGCAATGGCGTGATCTCAGCTCACGGCAACCTCCATCTCCTGGGTTCAAGTGATTCTCCTGCCTCAGCCTCCTGAGCAACTGGGATTACAGGCTTGCACCACCACGCCCAGCTAATTTTGTACTTTTAGTAGAGACAGTGTTTCTCCATGTTGGTCAGGCTGGTCTCGAACTCCTGACCTCAGGTGATCCACCCACCTCAGCCTCCCAAAGTGCTGGGATTACAGGCATGAGCCACCGCTCCCGGCCAGTGGCCGATATCTTTTAAGGAGACTTACATAATGAGAAAATTTCTTTACATTTATTCATATAATTATCATTTCTAGTGTTCTTTTTTGTGTATATCAATATTTTAATCTCTTATTTTCTGTAATTTTTTTGTAATTTTTTTGTCTCTTTTGGATGAATTCTTTCATTTTTGGAGGTCTTCAAAAGTCTTTTGCCATCATTTTGAAAGATATTCTTTCTATGTACAGAATTCTAGGTTGATCGTTTTTCCTTCCAGTACTTTAGAGATGTTGCCCCATTGTCCTCTAGCTTACATTGCTTCAATGCAGAATTTGCTATAATCCTTATCTTTGTTTTTCTGTACTTGATATGTACTTTTTTCTTCTGGCTGCTTTTAATATTTCCTCTTTATTACTTGTTTTAAATATTTTGGTTATAGAGTGTCTTGCTGTGCTTTTCTCCATGTTTCTTACACTTGAGATTTGTTCAGCTTCTTGAATCTGTGGGCTTATAGTTTTTCATTAAAGATCAAAATTTTGTCAACACTTTCTTTAAATATGTTTCCTGTCCTCTCCATCCCCCTTCTCCTTCAAAGATGATAATTGCATGTGTATTTGTCCACCTGAAATTGTTTCAGAGACCACTGATGCTGTCTTCTTCCCCATTTTATGTTTGTTTTATTTTGGATAGTTCCTATTGCTAAATTGCTTAAGTTTACTAACATTTTCTTTTGCAGTATCTAACCTGCTGGGTCTTCCATGTCTCTATTTATCAGTTTCAATCTTTCCTCTATATTTTGAACAAACGAAATAGTTATAATTTTTAAAAATTTCTCCATTTGTGTCAGCTGTATGTGAATTTCCATTGATTGGATTTTTTTTTTTTCATTTTGGGCCATTTTTCTTTTTCTTTGAATGCCTGGTAATTTTTTACTAGATGCTGGACATTGTGAACCTTATCTTGTAGGACGTTGTATAATTTTGAATTTCTATAAATATTCTAAAGCTTTGTTCTGGGGTACAGTTAAGTTAAACTTAGAAATATCTTGATACTTTTGAGTTTTGATTTTAAGTGTTGTTATGTGAGATCAGAGCACTGTATAGTCTGATGATATTTTTCCCCATGACTGAGGCAAAACACTTTTTAGTATTCTATCCAATGCCCTGTGAATTATAAGTTTTCCACTCAGTCTGCTAGGAATGGATGCTATTCTTATCCCTGTGTAATCTCCAGGGATTTCTCCTTTTAACTTCTCTGGTGTTCCTTCCCTCATGTGCTTGTGCTGGCCCATACTCAGCTGAATACTCAAGAGGAACACTGCAGGTCTCCAGGATTACTTTTCTGTGCAACTCTTATATACAGCTTATATTCTTGAGAGAAGGGTCTAAGTCTGTCTTAGATTGGGTACTTTAGAAATAGACCCTGAGGTATGGATTCTTTTGCAAATGCCTTATTGAGGAAGTGTTCTCAGGAGAGGAGATTAAGGGAAGCAAAACAGAAAAGAGTCAAGCCAGGATATGATCTCACCTGGAGACCATCTCAGCCTGATTTTGTATGGGAGCTCTGAAGCACAAACTACACTACAAAGTTTGTTCCACCTTTAGGCAAGGGTGGGGATATAAGAGCTTTTGTACACACTTGTCACTGAGTTAGTGAAACAAGCTGCCCCTTGCAGGAGATGACCTCCTTAGTGACACATCTCCTAGTAATAAATGATAACAGCTAGCACACACAGCATCTAAAGGATGGATGCATGGACTGAGTATAGGGATCTGGACAGAAAAACAAGATCTCCTATATTGTTTTATGAATCTTTATCCCCTCAATGTCTTATACTTGATAGGCATTCTACATGTGAATGCCTTAAAATATAGAACTGCAGCAATATCACATTTCTGAGAAATAAATTATTTAATTTAGGTACATTTTCTAGGTATTGAAGATTGCACTTTTAAATATTTTTTGATGGGAATGTTTCTGAAAGATATCATATATTGTCCTTACACACCACATAGAAGATAATAAGATCAAAATGACGTTTTTTCATGATGACTCAGGGTGATAATTTAGAAACCTTAAACACTTTGCTGGGGTGCTGATTCAATCAGTAGGATTTTTATTTCTAAATCTTTAGGTGAATATTGGAACCCACTGTACAAGGTGATATGGTGAGGCTTTGTGTTCCCACCTAAGTCTCATCTTCAATTGTAATCCCCATATCCTCATAATCTCATGTCAACGGAGAGACCAGGTGGAGATAACTGAATAATCTTGGGGGTGGTTACCCCCATGCTGTTCTCATGATAGTGAGTGAGTTTTCACAAGATCTGACAGTTTTATAAGGGGCTCTTACCCCTTCACTTGGCACTTCTCCTTCCTGCTGCTTTGTGAAGAAGGTGCCTTGCTTCCTCTTTGCCTTCCACCATGATTGTAAGTTTCCTGAGGCTTCCCAACCATGTGGAACTGTGCATCAATTAAACTTCTTTTCTTTATAAATTACCCAGTCTCGGGCAGTTCTTTATAGCAATATGAAAACAGACTAACAAGTCATCTGCTGGACTGTCAGATATACACTGTCACAGCTCTTAATAGTATACTGACTTCTTGCAAGTTTCTTCAACTTCACATTTCTGAGGTCTAAGAAGTTTGATGATCAAAGATGTCAGGTTTGTGAGAAAATAAGCTGCCGAGTTACATCCTGAGGGCCTCTCCTAGACTGGATTACTGGGCTTTAGTGTTTTGGCAATCAACACATGATGTATCAGGTGCTAAAACATGTTGTATTGTGTTCTCATTTGTGATCCTGCTATGCATCCTGGGACACTCTAAGACTCAGCATCTGTGGGAACACTGTATTCAGAGTCCATTCACTATTAATTTATGATTGACTTTTTAGATGAGAAAAGGATTTGAGCTGACAAATATTATCCTTATGGGTGTTAAAGAATTGAAGAAGAGACTAAGTTTTCTTTGGCCTATTTTCTGATTTAGAATCTTTAAAATTCATAGTTGTTTTTACAGTCTGAGATTAGGGAAGATTTTAAAGTAGTGAAGAAATAGAATGGAATGTAAGAAAAGCAGATTAAGTTTGCATCTTAGTGTTTCATGGTCTCTGAAACATTTGTTTGCTTTTTCCAAAACGGCAAGGAATTCAGTGGTACATTCTATGTGGTAAACAGGGACTTATTTATGTCTCTTCCCTCACAGGAAGCTGAAAATAGAAAGTATCCTAATATCCAGAGCTCTTTTTCTACATGATGTAAGAAATGCTCAGGAACTGAATGTGAGTTGCATAGTGAGTGCTGTGATCTACTGAGTGAGTTTGGCACAATGATGTGCTTGAGTCAGCACCATGAGAGCTAATTGTGTGTGTATACCTTTCTAACTCTGCTTTAGTGACATCTCATTGATAGCTAGAAATCGGCCATGGTGGGAATATTTACACCATAATTGGCAAACACAAATCAGGGCTTTTTTACCCAGAGATCCAATTGTTAAACATGTACCAGCATATCCCGATCCCAAGACCAGATGCCTTGGCCATAAACACTAATGTTTTGTTCAAGACCATCTTGTTGGACAAAGAAAACAAATTGCTTGAAATGTTTGTCAGGAGAGACATCAGAAAACCTAGTTCCTTCATTTTTTAAAATAACAACAACGAAAAAACTGAGACTCATAACTGAATGGAAATCAAGTTGCCTAAATCAAATATTTAAAGAGCAATATAGGTATCAGAACCAAGTCTCTTATTTCTGATCAGAAAGTTTTAAAAAATTGTTTTAAATAACACATATTACTAATGATATAAAGGTAATGTTTTAAAATGAAAAATATAATAAAATTTAACAAGAAGTATATTAGTAACTAAGAATGTTAATCTTTAATGTATATAATTAGTGATTGAATACTTACTGTGTTCTAGGTACAGAACTGGTAACTTAAGGTATTATCTTGTTTAACCTCTAACACCATCATGTGCATTATGACCGCCACTTTACTAAAAGAATCAAAGATAAGAGGGGTCATGTAACTTGCATGAGTTCACACAGCTAGTGAGTAGCAGAAGCTGGGATTTGAACAAGGCCCTTCTGTCTTCAAAGCCTGCTCTTCTCCATGTGCCAGATTGCCTTTATAAACATGACATTAGCAGGTTGAGATTGCACCCCAATGCGGAAAATTTTTATTTAATTTTAAAATGCTTTGGAAAATAAAAATAAAGCTAAGCAGAGAAATGAGACTTTCCTCTTGAGCTGCAGTGCTTCTTTTTATAGCATTCTTTCGCATCTCCTCATAGAAATCTATACAGAAAAACAGCAAAGCTACAGCAGGTAGCTTTGTGACTCTGCAATGTTCCCTTGAGCTTGCAAGATTCCTGCTGTGTCACATTGGCTTGGCCCTGCTGGGAAAATATACTGATCAGGCCTTGATTGCTCCACTGATAACCTACCATCTATCAATTTGGTTAAATATGTGTCTTATTCGTTTATGTGGCCTATTGGAGGGAAATTTGACACAGCTTCTGATTGCCTTCTAGGAAAACAAGTTTTATTTTTTGCTAAGTTTTGTCCACGTGTGTGTGTGTGTGTGTGTGTGTGTGTGCATCTGCTTGTGTGTTTAATCCCCTAGTTTATAACAGAAATTCTTCGTTGAAACAGAAGTAATTCTTTATGGATACAATGTAACCTTAAACTCTCAGTATATAAGAACACTTTCTTACTTCCTTCCTTTTTTTATTTTTGAGGCGGAGTTTCACTCTTGTTGCCCAGGCCAGAGTGCAATGGCACGATCTTGACTCACTGCAACTTCCACCTCCCGGGTTCAAGCGATTCTCCTGCCTTAACCTCCCGAGTAGCTGGGATTACAGGCACCTGCCACCACGCCTGGGTAACTTTTTGTATTTTTTAGTAGAGACAGGGTTTCACCATGTTGGTCAGGCTGGTCTCGAACTCCTGACCTCAGGTGATCCACCTGCCTCAGACTCCCAAAGTGCTGGGATTACAGGCGTGAGCCATCATGCCCGGCCTGAACACTTTCTTGAATCTGAGAAATTCACTTCCTTGAGCTTGCTAAATAGTTTTTAATTTGTAATATTCTTAAAAGACAAAATATTCTGCATTTTTGGGTGAAGTAATCGTTTTAGAATGTGTTCCCAAATTGCATTGTCAATTCAAACCTGGCAATAGTTCAAGTAGGCTATCAGAAACAGATGAAAAGGCTTGGAAGCATGTGTTTGCACTAGGGGCATGAGGCTGGGAGGGCTATACTGGAGGCTATTTCAAAACAGCCGTATGTCTGGGAGTAAATCTTGGAATCCAAGGTGAAATGCAGACTAAACTGCTCATGTGATGCTATATTGGATAAACAGAGGCACTCATATATTTGGGCAGGCGAGTACAACTACATTCATCTTCAACTTGAGAACAGTCTTTCTCTCTCTGGTAAGATTCTCCTGGTTGGCTCAATGTGCAGCTAAAGTAGGAACAGACAGTGAAGGCCAGAGGTGGAGAAGTGGAGTGTGACTGGAAAACAATTCAGATCTTTGAGACGATCAGGACAGTGGTGTGATGACAGAAGACTCAGTCAGATATTCTTCTTATTTAGACTATTCCGGTCTCTACAGCTGGTTGTTAAACCACCACATAACAAGGGCTTAAGGAATAACAATCTTTTCTTAAAATTTAACTTTTATGGCCGGGCACGGTGGCTCATGCCTGTAATCCCAGCACTTTGGGAGGCCGAGGCAGGCGGATCACAAGGTCAGGAGATCGAGACCATCCTGGCTAACTTGGTGAAACCCCATCTCTACTAAAAATATAACAAAATTAGCCGGGCGTGGTGGCGGGCGCCTGTAGTCCCAGCTACTTGGGAGGCTGAGGCAGGCGAATGGCGTGAACCTGGGAGACGGAGCTTACAGTGAGCCAAGATCACGCCACTGCAATCCAGCCTGGGCGACAGAGCGAGACTCTGTCTCAAAAAAAAATTTTTTTTAAATTTTTACTTTAAGTTATGGGGTACAGGTGCAGGATGTGCAGGTTTGTTATATAGGTAAACGTGTGCCATAGTGGTTTGCTGCACCTATTAGCCCATCACCTAGGTATTGAGCCCAGCATGCTTTAGCATTTTTCCTAACGCTTTCCATCTCCCCACTCCACCCCACAACAGGCCCCAGTGTGTGTTGTTCAATATGGGGGTTGACTGGACTCAGGTAGGCGGTTTGTCCTGGGGTTTCTCAGTCAGATAGTGGCTGAGACTGGAACCATCTTAAAGGCTCCTTCACTCTTATGTCTGGTGCCTGGGTTGGGGAAAACCAGACAGCCAGGGGCTGGAACAGATGGGGCTTCTTGGGCATCTCTTTCTCTATGTAGTCACTCCACCATGGCACATACAGGGCTGTGTTAGGATGTTTTTGAGCTGTTATAAAGAAATACCTGAGACTGGGTAATTTATTTTAAAAAGAGGTTTAATTGGCTCACGGTTCTGCAGACTGTACAAGCATGACTCTTTGGGAAGCTTTCAATCATGATGGAAAGCAAAGGGAGAGCAGGTATGTCACACAGTGAGAGTTGGAGTGAGAGAGAGCAAGGAGGAGGTCCCAGATTTTTAAACAACCAGATCTCATGTGAACTAACTGAGCAGGAACTCACTCATCACCAAGGAGATGGCACTAAGCCGTTCATGAGGAATCCACTGCACCAATCCAATGCCTCCCATCAGACCTCACCTCCAACACTGGGGATCACATTTAAACATGAGATTTGGAGGGGACCTACATCCAAACCATAGCAAAGGCAGCTGTACTTCTTACATGGTGCATACCAGGCACATAGAAGAGTACCTTAATGGTAAATATTATGTTCATCCACAGGGATTCTGAGTTTAGAATTCCAAGCAAGCAAATTATAGGTAAACACATCATTCTCCTTATAGTAGACTATATAAGGCTGACCTGTGGGACAGGAGAGTGTGGGGTGTGAAGACGTGTGCTTGTGTGTGTGTGTGGGAGGGGTGCTGAGTAAACAATCTTATGATTCCCAGCATCCCCTCAAGGCTCCTCTTGCTCCTGGCTGGAGAGGGAAATTCACAATGTCCTGTCCCTCTCCACCTCCAGCTTCTTCTTTGTAATCTGAGGTTTTTTGTGGCCATATATTGCCTTTGGTCCTCCACAAGGAAGCATGTCTAACTACCAAGTTGCACGGTAATAATTGAGCCTATCCTAGAAGAGGCTATGAATTTTCCTTGGTTCTAACCGTGCCCAAGTGGCTGAGCCTTCAAAGCTTATAAAGTTAGCTGAACTCAAACATAGGAGGGTATCTTCTTTTCTGTTAATTGGCTATAAAATAGAATTACTGTAAAAGTAAAACCATGTTGGGAATCAATCAAGGACTCCTTGATCTAAATTTGGAGAATGAAGAAGGCTTTTTTCAAGACGTGTAGGAAGGGTAGGCATTTTCCCAGGGGAACTGAACCTTGCGAGGCTAGAGTTCAACTGTAGTGTGTGTGTGTGTGTGTGTGTGTGTGTGTGTGTGTATATATATATATATATATATATATATATATTTGCTTAACCCTTTTAAAGCCAATCAAAAATTAATTTGTATATCCAGCACTAGAAGTTTGTTTTATTCACTCATCATTAAGGTGGTGTTTGTTTGGTTTTAAAAGTACTTTGGATGCTTTTCTTTGAGCTTTTCTTTGTGGTAATTAAGTTAATTGAGAGAAGTCAGGGTCCTAAGGTTTGAGAAATGAAATTATTGATCATCTTCTTATTCAGGGAGTTTAAAGTTCATTTCAGAATCATAAGTAAAGGAGAGATGACAGGTCCAGTTTTATGAACTAAGGCACTGGCTTCAGCCATTTAAGGAAATTAGCCAAAGCCCAGTTTCTAATTGTCTTGATCCAATTGTGTGAATTATTCCCATGTTTTGCTTTGCTCATAAAAACAACAGGACACACATTTATTGTAAAGGATAATTCATTTATTAAGAGCATCTTTAGTGCAGTTTGACCAAAGGTCCTGTTCTGGGGAATTTATTAAGATATCTCTTGGTTTCTTCTGTTCTCTAGGCCTGGGATCTTCCTCCTGTTCTTCTGTATCTCTGTGACTCTCATGCGTCCTTGAAGACCCTACCGGGGTCCTGATGGATATCTCCACTCCTCAAATTGAGTAAGTTGCCTTGTTTCAGTGGGCATAGGCCTACTATGCACCCATTTCTTTATGGTTTTCATCACTTGGAATGAAAGCAAGCAATTATCTATTCAGATGATCTGTCTTCTCACTAGATATGAGCTTTCTGAGGACAGTAACTTTTTTATTCAACAGTGTACTCTCATACTCAAATAAAATTATGTATGCAAAGGAGAAACTGTGCCCCAAATTGAAGGCAGATGGTATGCACCCAATAATAAAGTGGGAGTATGAGCCGTTTTGATGACTGAAATGTAGTTGTCCCTTGGTATCTGAGGCAGATTGTTTCTAGGACCCACCTCTGATACCAAAATCCATGGATGCTCAAGTCCCACAGTTGGTCCTGTGGAATAGTGTATTTTCTATCTGTGTTTGGTTGAATCTGAAGATGTGGAACACACAGATATGGAGGGCTGACTGTGTAATTTGTTATGCATGTTGCAAATCGATAATCATTTATGGACTAAATCTAATAACCAAACTGGGAATTTTGCCATAATTGGATTTTATCATCTGTAATTCCTAGCTGATTGATAAATAATGTAGTAGTGATCTGTTGTGTGGAGATCATTGGGAGTTATGTCAGAAGCTGCCTATAAGAAATAATAAGAATTTAAGAAAAACACAAAACGGATAGCACAATATCTGATGGTGTAAAATAAAACATACTACTGTGATTGAACTACTATCCAAATGGATATATAGGAGAGACAAGAAAGAGGGAAATTAAGCCTAAATTATTTCTCCTTTTCCTCCTTCTTTTTCTTCCTCTTCCTCTTTTTCTTCTCCATCTTTTCTTCTTCTTCTTCTTCTTCTTCTTCTTCTTCTTCTTCTTCTTCTTCTTCTTCTTCTTCTTCTTTTCTTCTTTCTTCTTTCTTCTTTCTTCTTGCATTGGGATCTCGCTCTGTCACACAGGCTGGAGTGCAGTGGCATCATCATTATAACTCACTGCAGCCTTGACCTTCTAGGATCAAGCAATCCTCCTGCCTCAGCCTTCCGAGTAGTTGGGACTACAGGAGTGAGCCACTGTGCCTGGCTAATGCTTTATTCTCAATCCATAAGAATTCATTGACTGTCTATTTGGTACCAAGCATCATGATGCACTCAGGGTCCCCTAGAGAGGAATAAAACTTTATTTGTGACTGAAAAAGTTTAGAGATTAGTGAAGAAAATAAGCATGGAAAAAAGTCAGTTTGGAAAATTTCATAATACAAGTATATTAATAGTGTGTTTTCAGTACAATGGTAGAGTGCATGTCAGGAAATTTTACTTTGAATTACTGAAAGTTTTGTGGCGAATTGAGCAACGAGAAATAACTCCCTAAGCAGAGAGTGATGGGAGGAAAAAAAGCCTGTGTAAAGGAAGAAATGTTACTGATTAGGGATTTTTGAAATCAGGAAATGATTTTTTTTTTTTTTTTTTTTTTTTTTTTTTTGAGACGGAGTCTCGCTCTGTCACCCAGGCTGGAGTGCAGTGGCCGGATCTCAGCTCACTGCAAGCTCCGCCTCCCGGGTTCACGCCATTCTCCTGCCTCAGCCTCCCGAGTAGCTGGGACTACAGGCGTCCGCCACCTCGCCCGGCTAGTTTTTTGTATTTTTTAGTAGAGACGGGGTTTCACCATGTTAACCAGGATGGTCTCGATCTCCTGACCTCGTGATCCGCCCGTCTCGGCCTCCCAAAGTGCTGGGATTACAGGCTTGAGCCACCGTGCCCAGCCAGGAAATGATTTTAACTGTCCCCAAGTCTCAATCTCAATGACAAAGGGAAGCAGGGGGGTTCAAGTCTCACACCAAGATGATACAGTCAAGATAATCTTTGGAAACTGCTCTTGTCTCCTTAAAGATTAGTTGAGTGGGGTGGGGTGTATTTATCTGAATTCCATGACTGGTCTTTGATAACACTTTCAGTCATGCACATTGTATCATTAGGATTGTAGCTGAAGCTCCTGTCCTCCCCTGTGGTACCTCTATAACCCCAGGAAGCTGGTCAGCTTCTGGTGGTTTCTAGCTACCACAGGCTCCACCAGGCTGATTTTAATGGGCATTGTTCCTCCCAGACTCCCCTGGAGATATCTCCTTCCTCTCTTACCCATAAGAGCCGACTTAACATATTTCCTCTTTGGAGGGGAGGACAGGAGGATATTCCTGTACTGGGGTGAGCATCCAGACAAGCCAAGAAACTGATCCTTCTGCCACCTTATTTTAAAGCCAGAGTCTAAGGTGATAGCAGGTATTACCCATAATGATGTGGGGAGTGGGGTGTGTGCTTGGCTATGGATTAGAATTGCATTATTTTTCTTTCAATTTTCTTATTTTTTTTGCTTCTGCTGTCACCTCAATTACAATCTCACAAATATACCTCCTCTTTTTATTACAGCAGCATATATTTATTTCTGGGTTTAATTATTTTTGGCATCCTTCAATTTCACATTCTTCAAAATAATGACTATGGGATGCCATTATCTAATGACTGATGAGTTCTCTATTCTGCCAAGTCATTGTCTCCTATTTAGGTTGTTGTTTTTTAAATGCTAGGTTGTATAAAAAGCATTATGTATGCTAGGGAGAAACTGTAGTTCAGAGATGGTGACAGATCTGACATTTGAATCCAAAGTCTGTGTCTTTGCACCAAGTCCAAGTAAAAGATCCAGTAGATGAAATTACTGTCTGGAATCTTGAGAAATCGGCAATGTCAGGAGAGCTTCCAGGTGGTGAGAGCTGGGCAAATGATCTTTTTCTTTTCCAATAAGGAGGAGCATTCTTCAAACTATAGGTTGATTTGCTTGCTGTCAATCCTTGGAATAAAAAGATGGATAGGATGAGCTAAGAGAGCTTATACAATGGAATGGTTTGACTTTCTGATCCCCTGTACTACCACTGCTCCTGGTTCATATCTCTAGTGAGAGAGAAGTGAAGCACTGAATAAGAAGATATCACTAATAATTAAAGAATCAAAGTGTCAACAAAATGATAGATTCTTCATGTATTTCTGAAAGAATACAAAACAAAAAACACCATTATGACTCCTTTCTAAGGCATGTAACAACTCTCCTTTATGTGGCTTTGGGAATTTGCCTATTTATGACACAAGATCCAGCTTCTTCTCCTGAACCTAAGGGTCATAAGACTCTCTTCCTTGTTGACCAAAAGGCAATTTCCCGGTGGCATCTTACTTTCTTTTTGAATGTAAAATAAATTCTTAAGTGTCAATGTTTGCAGGAACAAGAATGAGTTATTCCTAGCCTCTGATTGGTAAAAATTTCCCTTCTTTTTATCTCAATAAAGTTTTTATAGATGATGAAGTCTGATTTTTAAATTCTGAGCTACAATAGCAGCATGTATAAAATTATGCTATAATTATGTGCTTATATATCTGTCTCTCCCACTAAACTGGGAACTCCCTAAAGGTTGGAGTTGTTTGTCATTCATTTATATATTGAAATGCGTATAACAGTGCCTGCACCTAAGAAACTGCTAACAAATGGTTTTCCCATATAAATTCATTCCTTCATTCATTCATTTATTCGCATTATTCAGTCTCCCTGGATTTTACTTTCCCTACTTTTTATTAGAATAACAGTATAAATAGCACCTGGCAAATTGTCAGACACATAGTAGATACTCAATAAATGATATGACATTCCTTCTCCCTGTTCAGAGACGCAATCCATCAAACCTGAAGAAGTAGATGTTATTTAGAGTAGTTGAGTATTCTGGGACATTGTTCTCATCCATTTTAGACCCATGTGTATCAGCTTCAAGTTTAGCCTCCTATACATTCCTGTCCTTGGCCAAGGAACATAAGGAAAAGGCTTCCTGGGATGTACTGCTTTCTCTGTCTTACATGAACATGATTTGTGTACAGACTGCAAGCCTTGTTACTCTTGCTTGTTGTGGTGGACATAGCTGTAAGTAACCCCTAACCTTCCAGACATGATTTGTTCTGTTCCAAGCCCCTCTTTTATTTATCCTTGTTAAACATCCTCTTTTCTAATTATTGTACGTGCCCTTTTATGCATTTGAGTTAATCAAATGACTGTTGTTCATGTTCCACTTTGATCAGAGAGGTTCAGAAATATGTAATGGTTACAAAACAGAAACATGATAAAATATCATGTCACAAATATAGTTAAATTAGTATGTGTGATTTGAAATCTTATTAATGCATTAAAGTACTTCATTTTGGCCCTGTCTATTTTTAAATGTCCAAACACATTAATAAAAGATCTGTGAATTTTTTAAAATGGCTTTTAAAAAAAAAAATCAGGATCCTGAGGGCCTAAATCTTTAACTTGATTAAGGAATTCAGGTCCATAGCTCCTTGTCTGCAGTTCTGAAATTCCCCCAAAACTGACAAGCTAAAGTTTTGTTTGTAACTTACTTGGTGATAAAATCTGAGCTGAACTGAAGAGAGGTTATTTATAGTCTTTCTTTATCCTACTTGGTGTGAATATTTGTTTCATGGAAAAATATCAATGTTTGATTACTGTGTGCTGCCCCAGGCCTCATTGCAAATGTTGTTTAATATATAGTCTATGTTCTCTACAAACCTCCTAAAATCTGAAAAGTCTAGGTTTTGAAACATATTTACTCCCAACAGTTTCTTTAAGGTTAGGGATCATCCACCTATAGTTACCAAACTTCACCTCTTAGGTGTTGGTATTGTATATAAACATTTGTGTGGAATTAAGTTCCATCATCTTTGATTATATTAGTTTCAAAGAATATTCAAAATAGTTCCCACCTAACAAAGTATTTATGGATGAAATAATTTAATGCCTGGGATTTGTTCAAAATAATATGGGAGAGAGGAAGTTGTTGTCAGGAATTTTGAAGACTTTCAGATTTTACCCTACTTGCCAGGCTCACAAGTTACTCTGCCAGTTTTATGGATACTGGCAAAAGACACAAGGCTCTTGAGTTAGAGAAAAAGGACTTTATTATTCACAGAACAGAAAGCAGCATGAGTTTTATGTTCACATCAGATCTCTCTTGCTTTTCAAGTCTCATGGAGGCAATGCAAAGTGGCTTAGTTGGATATAGTGCAAGCAGTAGGTTTGCATCACAGCTGGGGAAACTTGAGCTTAGGGAACATGGATCTTTTATAATGGGAAGTTAGCAAACTGTCTTGACTTTGCTTTGGAGGGAGACATAGTGGTCAATAAACAAATATGCCCTCTACTCTGAAGACAGACACTATCTTTGTCATCCAAGACTCTTTGCTATACAAACATCCTTAAAAAGAGTTTATAACAAAGTCAGTGAACACCTGTGCTCACAAGATATGAGGAAACACAAGAGACCCATGGAGACTTATCTCCCAACAATCATGATGGTAGGGAGGAATACATGAAAAACGATTAGCTGTGATTTGATAATTATTAAAACTGGGTGATGGGTACATTGAAGTACAGTCTACTTTTGTATATGTTTGATATTTTCCATAGATAAGTTAAAAAAAAAGCAGCTTTATAAGTAAAGTGCTATGCGATACTCTACACATGTATTAGGCCATTCTTGCATTGATATAAATAAATACCTGAAACTGGATAATTTATAAGAAAATAGATGCAATTGGCTTACAGTTCTGCAGGCTGCACAAGCATGGCACTGGCACTGCTTGGCTTCTGGGGAAGCCTCAGGGAGCTTTGACTCATGGTGGAAGGTGAAATGAGAGCATGCATATCATGTGGCAAAAGCAGGAGCAAGAGAGAGACTGAGGAGGGAGATGCCACACACTTACAAATGACCAGATCTCATGAGAACTCAGAGTGAGAGATCATTTATCATGAAGGGGATGGCCCAAGCCATTCACGAGCAACCTGCCCCATGATCCAAACACCTCCCAGCAGGCCCCACCTTAAACTTGGGGATTACAATTCAACATAAGATTTGGTGGAGACACACATTCAAACTATATCATTCTGCCCCGGCCGCCAAAATCTCATGTCCTTTTCACACTGAAAAATACAAGTATGCCTTCCCAACACTCCCCCAAAGTTTTAACTCATTCCAGCACTGACTCAGAAGTTCAAAGTCCAAAGTCTCATTTGAGACAAATCAAGTCTCTTCCACCTATTAGCCTGTAAAAATCAAAACAAGTTGGTTACCCCCAAGATATAATGAGGGTACTAGCATTGGTAAACATTCCTATTCCAAAAGAGAGAAATCAGCCAAAAGAAAGGGTCACAACCATTTAGCCAGTCTCTACAAAGTTCCAAACTTTCCCTCATCTTCCTGTGTTCTACTGAGTCCTCCAAATTCTTCCAACCTCTGCCTGTTACCCATTTCCAAAGTCACTTCCACATCAAGTATCTATAGAAATGTTCCACTCCTCAGTAAAAATTTTCTTTTTTAGGCTGTTCTTGCATTGCTATAAAGAAATATCTGAGACTGGGTAATTTATAAGAAAAGAGATTTCATTGGCTCATGATTCTGCAGGTTGTATAGGAAGCATAATGCCATCATCTGCTTCTGGGGAGGCCTCAGGAAGCTTACAATCATTGTAAAAGGCAAAAGGGGGAACAGGCACATCGCATGGAAAAAGCGGGAGCAAGAGAGAGCGGGGAGGTGCTACATACTTTTAAATAACCAGATCTCAAGAGAACTCATTCACTAGCATGAAGACAGCACCAAGCCATGAGGGATCCACCCCCGTGACCCAAACACCTCTCACCAGGCCCCACCTGCAGCACTGGGGATTACAATTCAACATGAAATTTGGATGGGGACAAATATCCAAGCTATATCACTATTTAAATCACAATAAAAAATGCCCAATGAGATGGCGTTAATAACTCACCATCTCACATCTCTACCTCACTGAACAAATGTCTGAGATCTATTCAGCAAATGTTCTTGGAGGCTGGTTTGTTAGAGTATTGACAAATTCAGTGTGATTAATTCAAATCTCTATAGGTTAAATAAAACCAACTGTGAAAGTCAGGAACATTGGAGAATGGTAGAAAATGATCCTTCAGTTTCTAAGTTTTGGGGAGCACAATGCACATATTATATATACATAAATATATATACCACAATATACATGTAACACATACATTAATGTGATCATATGTATATAAGTAAGATGGAGGCAAAGGAGACTTCATTTATGTACACGGCCTTTTATTCACATGAACAGTAATCAGAGTGTCAAAAAAGGAAATCTTGAAAATAATGCTAATGTAAGTGTTTTCACCAAATATATGTCTTTAGAATATATATGCTTTAGTAAAACATAAATACATTCCTGTTCTAAAAACAGAGGTGTCTAGACTCAAAAGTGAATGTCTTATTCCCCACAGAGCAAGCACTACCCCCTCTCCAATTTCCCATCTGCCTCCAGAGAAGTAATTGCTGTTAACAGTTTGGTGTATACTCTTCCAGGCTAGTTTCTATAAATTTACATACATTAATATGTAAAAGTACAAATATAGTTTTTAAAGCATAAATGGGATTCTTCTGTGCATACTTTTATATACCCTACTTTTTTCATTTGAAAGTTTCTTGGAGATATTTCAATTTCAGTATATATGAAACTGTTCCCATTTTAAAATTTGTTGCATAAAATTTATAGAATGGATGTATCATATTTGAAATATCCAATCTAAGCTCATCTTGCACCGCTGCTAAGAATTTTTCATAGTTATTATGAACACGTATCACAACTGCCTTCTGTACCAAATAAGCTTCATGGACCAGTTCTTGCCCACCTGGGTCTATAATCTAAGATAATGTTGACACAAATATATATTGAGAACACATTCTCTTTATGCATCAAGAGTCTCGACACTATTTTTTTTTTTTATTATGAGGCTTATCTTAAATTCTCTTGCTAAATTGTATAGGAAGGGAGCTTAAAGAGGAATAGGATATTTACATAGTCTCAGAGTATCTCCTCACCAGTCACTTATTAGTTATGAAAGGAAAATCTATATGGTGAAGGAACCAAACTTTAACCAAATGACCAAAATTAGCATCACCATTAAGGCCAAATGGGCATCACATGCCTCTGGCTATGAGACCTTGGGAAAGATACAACATCACTTACGTGGTATTCTTGCTAGATGTGCATTACTTGGATCAAATCATGAGAAAACATTAGATAAACCTATATGAAGGGACATTCTGTAAAATAAGTCACCTATACACTTTAAAATAATGAATGAAATATAAATACTGATGAAAGAGGCTTAGGAACTGTTTCAGATTAAAGGATACTAAATATACATGGCAACTAAATGTCATGTATGATTCTGGACTGGATCCTGTACCAGAAAAGAATTGCTATAAAGTACATTGTTGGAATAACCAATAAAATTGGAATATGGACTATAGATTAGCTAAAAATACTGTATCGATGCTAAATTTCCTAATTTCAATAACTGTACCGTGGTCATGCAAGATTATATGTTGGAAATATTTTAGGCTATGTTAGGAAATACAGAAAATACACACTGAGGGATTAAGGAGTAAGTGAATATGAATACGTCTGCACATGGTTCAGAAAAAAGTATGTGTCTGTCTCTGTGTGAATGTGTGTGTGTAGACAGAGAGAGGGACTATAACATGAATGTGGCAGATTATTTTAAATGAGTGACTATGGACATGGATAACAGGTACAAGTAAATTCTTTTTGCTATTTTTGCAACTTTTCTCTAAAATTTAAATTACTTCAAATTAAAACATTGAAGTACGTGTCTTGGTTTCACAACTGTAAAGAGACCTGCAGTGGATAAGTCATGCATTGAAGTGCATTCAAGAGATGGACGTGGAACATAGTTCAACCTCTTGTCTTCTTGGGGTGAGTTCTGATTACAGGACTTTAAGGAATGGTTCTTTTTCAATAGGTTTTCCAGAGGTATTTTATATATCTCACAATTAACTGTCAAAACACTTCAGTTTCAGAAATGCAAACAGCTGAGTAGCTATTAATTTACAGATGCAGGAGAAAAACTTGTATTTTAAATCGTAAGTTATTGTTTTAATAAAACATTGTCTTGCATCAACCTGTTGTACTAATTCTCCTTTTCAGGGGCTTTTCACTAAGCTGTGCCTATGCAGATAAGGTTGCCCCCACTTTTAATTCTTTACTTTTTGTAATGCTGATGGAGTTTGTGAACAATGGCTCAAGTGAGCATGGCTTAAGTTTAGAGAAACATACAAACATAGAAATTATTTTAAAAGATCTATAATCTCTCCTGCTTATCTACCTGTGAATTGCTCCAAGGAACTGGCAATAGCAATTATTTTAACAGCTTTATTGAGATATAATTCACATACACACATTTTACCTATTTAAAGTGTACAATTCAATAGTTTTTAACATATTCCCAGAGATGCAACTACCCCCACAATCTAAATCTAGAACATTTTCATTTCCCCCTAAAGAAATCCTGTATCCATTAACAGTCATTCTTCATTTGCTGCTCCCCCTTGCCCTAGGCAACCACTAACCTACTTTCTGTGTCTCTGAATTAGCCTATTCTGGACATGGCATATAAACTGAATTATATACTGTGCGGTCCTTTGTGTCTGGCTTCTTTCATTTAGCATGATGTTGTCAAGGCTAATTCATGTAGTGTGTATCAGGACTTCATTTCTTTTTATTGTCAAATAGTTCATCATGTGGATATATGAATTATGTAATTCATAATTATGAATAATGTTGCTATGAACACTGTGTGGATGTGTTTTACTTTTCCTTGTATATATATCTAGGAGTGGAATTGCCAGATCATGTGATACCTCTGTGTTTAACATCTTGAGGAACTGCCAGACTGTTTTCCACCATGGCTGCATCATTTTACATTCCCACTAGCAATGTTTAACAAGGCTTTCAATTTCTCCACTTGTTATTGTCTGTCTTTTTTATTATAACCGTCCTACCAAGTATAAAGTGGAATCTCATTGTGATTTGGGTTTGCATTTCCCTAATGACTAATGACGTTGAGCATCTTTTCATATGCTTATCAGCCATTTTTATATCTTCTTTAGAGAAACATCTATTTAGGTCCTTTGCCAATTTTTAATTGGATTATTTATCTTTTTATAAGTGAGTTGTAAGACTATATATTATAGATACAAGTTCATTATTGGATATATAATTTGCAATAGAAATTTACACAGGTTGGCCATCATTCGGCTGCTTTTCTTCACTTAAAAATTTCTTGGGTATATTTCAATTTCAGTACGTATGGTCCAGTCTCAATTTTAAAAGGACTGTTTCAAAAAGTACAGATACTCCCCTACTTATGATGGGGTTGCAAGTTGCATCCTGTAAAACCTATTATAAGCTGAATATTTTGAAAATGCATTTAATTCACCTAACCTACTGAACATAATAGCCTACTTTAGCCTAACTTAAATGTACTCAAAATGCTTACATTAGCCTACAGTTGGGTAACGTCATCTGGCAACAAAGTACACTGTAGAGTATCAGTTGTTTACCCTGTTGATCATGATCACCTGGTTGAGTGGGAGCTACAGCTTGCTGGCACTGCCCAGCATCTTGAAAGAGTATCATTACCCCAGGAAAAAATCAAAGTTCAAAATTTGAAGTATAATTTCTACTGAATGTGTATTATACCATTGTAAAATTGAAAAATTGTGAGTCAAACCATTGTTAAGTTAGCAATCATCTGTATTTTATAGAATGTGTGTGCCATGTTTGAAATATCCCCTAGTAATTGCCCCTTGAATGAGGGTTTCTGTTTGTATATTCTTTTTTTTTTTTTTTTTTTTTTTTTTGAGACGGAGTCTCGCTCTGTCACCCAGGCTGGAGTACAGTGGCCGGATCTCAGCTCACTGCAAGCTCTGTCTCCCAGGTTTATGCCATTCTCCTGCCTCAGCCTCCCGAGTAGCTGGGACTACAGGCGCCCGCCACCTCGCCCGGCTAGTTTTTTTGTATTTTTAGTAGAGACGGGGTTTCACCGTGTTAGCCAGGATGGTCTCGATCTCCTGACCTCGTGATCCGCCCGTCTCGGCCT
>NC_037689.1:37659039-37712598 GCF_003255815.1 Theropithecus gelada
CGCCCGGCTAGTTTTTTTGTATTTTTAGTAGAGACGGGGTTTCACCGTGTTAGCCAGGATGGTCTCGATCTCCTGACCTCGTGATCCGCCCGTCTCGGCCTCCCAAAGTGCTGGGATTACAGGCTTGAGCCACCGCGCCCGGCCTGTATATTCTTATAAGACATCTTCTGAACCATACTCCCATCTCTTCCACATTTTGAGGGTATTAGTTGAATCCACTCTACTAGATTCACGCTAAGATTGAGGAGCATGTGCTCTGCATCTCTTTGAATGTGTGTGGTGTTTTCTCACCAGAGCATTTAGCATATACCACTCTGTTGTTTGCTAAATTTAGAGTAGATGACTCTCACTGGCTCTTTGTCAACTCTTATGATATGGTTTGGCTGTGTCCCCACCCAAATCTCATCTTGAATTCCCACATGTTGTGGGAGGGACCTGGTGGCAGGTAATCGAATCATGGGGGCAAGTCTTTCCCGTGCTGTTCTCATGATAGTGAATAAGTCTCTGATGGTTTTAAAAACGGGAGTCTCCCTGCACAAGCTCTCTTCTCTTGTCTCTAGCCATGTGAGACGTGCCTTTCATTTTCTGCCATAATTGTGAGGCCTCCCCAGCCACGTGGAGCTGTAAGTCCATTAAATCTATTTCTTCTGTAAATTGCCCAGTCTCGGGTATGTCTTTATCAGCAGCACGAAAATGGACTAACATATCTTGAAGTCAAATACTTTTCCTCTTTGGGTTTTGTTTTACAATTATGAACTATATCATCTTAGAGTTGGAACGGACCCCATGGGTTCTCTAGTCCAGTGGAACGCAGAGTGTGGTCCACAGACTGGTGCCAGATTATAACCTCTTATTGGCCATGATGATTGAGCAGAGACATGGAGAGTTAAGTGTTTAGAAACTTTTATTGTATTTGATATTGCCATTATAGCCAAACACATGATTTCATATCATACAAAAATATCAGACCATAATAGATTAGAAATTCTAAGAAGTCCTTCACCAAAGACAGTTCAGAAATAGTGCAATGTGTCACCACAGCAAAATCCTTTCTGCAGCCAACCAAGTAGAATTTACTTAATCAGTTTAGCTTAGTAATTCAAGCAAGACTTATTCAGCTCCTACAACATGTACTGTACTGTTTAAGCTTGCAGGCCCATATCTTGGTTTTCACTTCCTAAATGTGTGGATGTGGAGAGGGTTCTTAAACTCTCTGGGCCACAGTTTCCCACTCTATAAAATGGGTATATAAGACTTAGTCTCATAGAGTTGCTTTAAGGAATAAATGAATAAACCTATATAAAGTACTAGAACAGTCCCTGGTACAAGATAATAATTCAATAAATGATATAGAAGTTGATAATGATGCTAATGACGGAGATAGGGATGCTGGGTATTGTGGGTACAATTACGTAGAGGCACAGCCTTTGCTATCCAGTAGCTAATGGGGAAGTATAGACAAAGAGACAATTTCAGTGCAGTAAGTTCTGAGACAGGGTGAGTACACAGGGTATTCAGTTTTGTCCTAGAGGGCATATTAGTTAGTGTAAAGTTGCTGTAACAGAGACCTCAAATACAGTGATATAAAGACTGTAGGAGTGTATTTCTCTTTCACCTAATATTTCTGAAGTGAATAGTTATGTTAGTAATGTAGGCTGACTCCTGTAACAAACAATTCCCAAATCTGAGAGACTGAAGACAATAAAATGCTTATTCCTTTATCACATCATGGTCTCATCAGGTGATTAAATAAGTGTCCTTCCTATTGGTCATTTAGGAACCCAGGTTCTCTTTGGGTGACATGTGTCTATAAAGTGGGGGAGAATGAATGGATTTTGAGGGATGACTAATTGCTGCCACAGGGATCCATTAATGGTATAATATAGCAGGAGGCCAGAACATGGGGAAATGGGGATGTGGGGATGACAAGAGATAAGGCTGTAGAGGCGTGGAGAGAACAGATCATAAAAGACCTTGAATGCCAAGTTAAGGAGGCTGGACATATATAAATGATAGAGGAATGAGGATAGGAATACAGTTTTTTTTTTTTTTTTTTTTAAGTTTTGAAAAGACACTCTGGCTGTAACATAGAGAGAATTTTGGAGAGACGCAAGAGGGTACCAGTTAGAATCAAATCTATTACATTAATCGAGGCAGAAGATGATGGCTTGAATCAAGGTGGTATCTAATAGAGAAAATTAGATGGCTCTGAAGGGAATATCTTCAGGACTTGCAGACTAATGGACTAACAAGAACTGGTAAGAATAAGGGTGGGGACCATAATTACATCCTCCCAACAATTCTCTGACATGGGGAAACTAAGGAGGAGGGTATAGGAAGTGGGCCAAAGTGGGGGATTATAAATCAGGGTTTGGCTTCATTGAGTTTCAGGTTACTTGGGAGTTTTCCAGTGAAGCTGTCCAGTTGGTCTTTGGTGAAAGAGACGTGAATTTCAGAAGACAAAGATCTATACTAGAAGTATGGTCCCACAGTGTACAAATGGCAGTTAGAGCAATGGGAGTCACTAAAAGGATACCATGTAGAAAAGATACCATGTAGAATGAGAATAGAGTAGACCCAAGACAGAGGCTGGTGGAGCATTAGTGTACATCATATAAAAGAGGGATCACAAAGGAGGCTTAAAGAGTAGCCAGAGGACTCAGAGAGGGTTCAAGAGAATGTGATATCAGAGAAACCAAGGAGACACGATTTCAAAAAGGACAGTCTAGTCAACAGTGTCATGTAAGAGAAACTGCAAAGAGCATCACTGAACTTATCCACAGTGACTTTACAAAGACCAGTTTGTGTGACTTGGTGGGAGCAGAAGCCAGACTGGGTGGACTGATAGGAGGGTGAAGGCTATGGAGGCATATAACAAGTGCACACCACTCTTTCAAGAAGTCAGTCTTCAAAGAGGATGAGAGAAAGAGCCAGTAGCTTGGTGGAATATGAGGTTGAGGAATTTTGTTTTATGTACATAATGGGAGAAAATTATGCATGACTGCCAACTAGAAAATGAGGTTGGGTGAAGATAAAGGTGAGAAAGGGCATAATAAATGGAGGTGGGAAAGGAGTCAAGAGCATCATGGATGGGATTAGTCTTGAATATGAGTTCCCTTCCCCATGAGTCATTTCCTTTGTGGATGACTAAATAGAACTATATTTCTTATACTGAGGGGAAATACGTTTCCTTGTAACTCTCATCTATTAGTCTTATTTCTGCTTCCTCAGCTCTTACATGGCTGCAATCCTGTTTCCTCTTCAGTTTCTTCTGTAAACATCCATAGTTCCTTCAAACATTTTTCATATGATTTGATCTCAAGCTTTCATTTGAGCAATGTTCAGCTTAAAATGTCAAGGCCAGAACTGTCAAAAAATTTTCCAGATGTGGTTTGGCATATGCAGTACCAAGCCCACTTTTATGCTTTCTTTCTTAATCTGAATATTAATGTATTTAGTATTACACAATAATTGCAATTATGAGCAATTATTTTTTTCCTAAAAATGTCACACTATACAAACATTTCTTATGTGCTTATAAATAATTAAGACCCCCAAGTCTTTTTTCCAGAAACTGCTTTTTAACCAGGTCTTCCATGTTAAAAGCTTAGCATGGGCCTCAAGTTTCTCTTTGCTAGTTTTGACTTATTCCAAGCTGTCGCCTTATTGGATAGGAAATGGACTCTGACATCCAGTATATTTTACTCTCTCCCAGTCAGTGCTATCAACTTCAACATTCACAATGCTGTTGTGGGAGGCAGAATTCTAAGATGACGCCCATGATTTTCATCCCCTGGTATCCACACTGTGGTGTAGTTCTTTCCCCTTGAGTGGGGGTAGAATCTGGGATTTGCTTCTAGACAATAAAGTATGGCAAACATGAAGGGATTTTGCAGATGTAATGAAGGTCCCTTAGCAGTTGTCTTTGAGCTAATCAAAAGAGAGATTATCCTGGGTGGGTTTGACCTACCCAGAGGAGCCCTTTAAAAAAGGGTCCAGACCTTCTGGAAGAAGAGACCTGAAGCAGGATGTCTCTTCTGATGATTTTGAAGAGGCAAACAACCGTACTGTAAACAACCTATGGAATGGGTGGTCTCTAGGTTGACAGCCTCAGTTCTCCAACCGCAAGGAACTTAAACTCTGCCAACAACCTGAATGAGCTTGGAAGAAGTCCTTGAGTCCTATGATGAGACCACTGCTCCTGCCTTGATTGCAGAGGACCCCTCTAAAGCCCCAGAAAACGGTGAGTTAATAAATGTACATTGTTCTAAGCCACTAAGTTTGTTTTTCATTTGTTATGCATGATAGGAAATGAATGTACTTGTCTTCAGCATTACCGGCCATGTTTTGGGTAAGAGAGTTGGACTGCACAGGGAGAGAGCACCATCTGTTTGAGACTCCCTCCTCCACTTTTCACCTGTGGCTTCCATAGCATCCCTGATGCTATTTGCCCATCCAGGCTAATGAACTTGTCTTGGTGAGAGGTAGAAAACATCACCGCAGTGCACCATATATTAGCTTCTGAGCCAGAAAAAAATAGAGGACATACTGAAAACCAGTTATGCTCGTATTGTATACTACTGTGGTACTTATTAACCGTCCTGCTGATTCATTCTGTGACAAAGCATCTGAATCATGCATTAGCAGACCGTCTCTGTCATTGTGAGAGAGCCATTTGCCTCAAAATAGAGAATGTCTGTTAATATTCTGGGCACACTTGAGACTCTTGACTGAAAGGCCAACCCTGCCCTCTCATTAGTACTTTGTGGGTGTCAAGACTTTCATTAAAATTCCACTTCCTTTAATGTGGTCACCTTGGCATGCTTTTTGAATGAGTTTAGTGGCTTAGGGAGGATTGGTTTTTCCAAATACTAGGCAAGAATGCAGAAAGTAATTGGATTTGGTATACTTTGTAGCATTTCATCGGATTGCGTTGAGAAGAGCTCTTAAAGAAAGACTTTATTTAAATCAGAACAAAGAGGGAGATTCAGCTGGAGGCACTGATGAGCTTCTATGGGATTCTATGACTGATCCTGCATGTCTGCACCAGGCTTCCATGTAGATGGATATTATGACATTAGTGTGTATAAACTCCACAGTGCTGAGGGAGGAGGGGAAGATGGTCACCCCACTCCATTTAAGAACGTTTGTAGAAATGTAGTGAGAATCCAGGAGGCTGAATGGATTTTGTTTCTTCATGAACAAGTGAGCAGAAAACTTCAGTTTTTGGGTGATTCTGTATCTCAGAGATGCTTTCAGGCAATAGCTCTGGACCCAGCATAAGCAGGCTGTCTCAACCTTAGCACTACTGACATTTAGGGCCAAATAAATCCCTTTGCTTTTTTTTTTTTTTTTCATTTGTTTGTTTTTGAGTTAGGGTTTCATAGGGTCTCGCTCTGTCACCCACGCTAGAGTGCAGTGGTATGATCACAGCTCACTGAAACCTCGAACTCCTGGGTTCAAGCGATCTTCCCACCTCAGCCTCCCCAGTAGCTGGGACTACAGGTATGTGCCACCATGCCCAGCTAAGTTTTTCTATTTTTGTAGAGACAGGGTCTCACGATATTGGCCAGGCTGGTGTCAAACTCCTGGACTCAGGTGATCCTCCCATGCTGGCCTCCCAAAATGTTGGGATTACTGGTGTGAGCCACCACACCTGGCCCATGTAGTATAAATTTCAAGAAGTGAGTTAGTTACCAGATCAAAAGAGCAGTATAATCTTAACACTCTTGATTTATATTGTCCAAATACTCCTCAAAAAAGTTGTATCAATATTCACTCCCGACAGTGTATGAGAATCATTTGCTGCTTAGTATTCACATAGTTAACATTCACTGACACTGCATATTTTTTAAAGTATCAGGAATATATCTTTAAAATGATCACTAATTATAAACTTTTCAATTTTGTATTTCTTATTTGAATATGAGTTTGCCTAATGACCAGGGAATTCACACTTACTACTACCAAAAATAAAAAATAGTCACATTGAAAACCCAGAGAAAAGTGAGCAAATATGGTTTTCCTGTCTGAGTTTTTGCTAATGCTTTCCTAAAATCTACCGTCCTGCTGGGACCATCCCTACAATTTCCAATCTAATTCCAACCTTCTTATAGGAGAGATGTGATCAAGAGCATGTTTGTTCAAGAGTTTCTACTACACACACAAAAAAACAAAGGATTGAATTGTCATTGAGCCAATTTGTTTTTGCCAGTAATTGGGAAGAGCCTCAGATATCAACAAATCAAATACTTAGAGAGAAGGCTGTTGAAAAACTGGAAAGAAAGACCTAAAATGTCATGAATTTGTCCATGGACGTTCAGTTAATTATTCACTGTAACAGGTAATTTTCGATTCATCAAACCACTACCTATATTTATTGTTCTCAAGGAGGGTGAAGCACCAGCTTCTAATTAAGGAAGCTAGCCTGGCTAATCTAACAAAATGGAGGTAAGAGGTTGAAGCCATTTACAGAACTTAGTTTCCTGCTGTTCATTCTGAGTTGCCCAAGCTTCCTGATAGTAATGAAATTATCTTCAGGTGGAAGACCAAGGCTTGGGAGAGAAATTGAGCACGGAAAATCAATACTAAATTTCAGTGGTTCCTGACCAGAACATTAAGCTCCTTTTTATGACTCAGAAAGAAACAGATCCAAGTGACTCAGTCCCTTCTCCCTGGTTGGTGGGTGACATCGCAAACAATATTAGATTTTGGTTTCTTTAAAAACTATACAATTCACTCAAGTCTGAGAGGTTACTTTTTTCCAATGGTATAAATACAAGATTTTCATCTTTAATTGGGTTGGCATTTTAATTAGGTATTAACTTTGTTCATGAAAACGAAGATGAAAGCAATTATTTAGGCTGCAGCCTTTTGAGAGGATAACACTTGTCAGTAACATCAGAGAGTGCTGGCAGTGAGGAAGGTCAGAAATGACCTCCTCTGATCTTTTCTCACAGGATGTGCTATGAATTTGATGTTGTTAAGTATGTTAGAAAAAGAAAAATGAATGTAGTCCAGTTTGGAAAAGGTTTTCTTTCAAATCTTGTAAGTAGATGATCTAAATATTTTTTCTTCTTCAAAATTGCTGAAGATCTGTTTTACAATTTATATGTATCCATACGTTAATTGCATTGATATGTATGTATATATTTATTTGTATTCACATTACTCTAGAGCACTGGTTGCCAAACTATGGCCTGAGGGCCGAATGCAGGCTACCACCTGTTTTATTTTCTTTTGAGACTGAGTCTTGCTCTATTGCCCAGGCTGGAGTGCAGTGACGCGATCTCGGCTCACTGCAACCTCCACCTCCGAGGTTCAAGCGATTCTCGTGCCTTAGCTTCCCGAGTAGCAGGGATTACAGGCGTGTACTACCATGACAGCTAATTTTTGTATTTTTAGTAGAGACGGGGTTTCACCACGTTGGCCAGGCTGGTCTCGAACTCCTGACCTCAGGTGATCCACCCACCTCACCCACCTCGGCCTCCCAAAGTGTTGGGATTACAGGCGTGAGCCACCACAACCCGAACCTGTTTTCGAAAATAAAGTTTATTTGGAACAAGGCCATGCCCATTTGTTTATGTATTGTCTGCCTGATTTTATGCTACAGTGACAGAGTTGAATAATTTTGACAGAGACTATATGGCCTTTTGTAGAAAAAGGTTTACATATCCCTGTTCTAGAAGCAGATCTTTGTACTTGGCACATATTTGAATCAGAAGAGAATAAGTATTCATATAAAAATCTCTATTTATGAATATGGAAGGCCCTTGTTGACATGGAGGAAAGAATGCGTAGAAGCATGAGCAGCTCAGAATGTTATTAGAGGCCTCTAATAAAGAGTTGAAGAGAAAACTGATACTAAATCGTCAACTGAGAATTAATGAAAACTTTACCAAAAAGCCTATGAACATGCATATGCAGTTGGCCTTCTGTATCTGTGGGCTCTCCATCCATAGATTCAAGCAAAATATTTAAAAAAATAAAAATAAAAATAATAATACAATAACAAATAATACAAATAAAAATCCAACATAGTATTGTTATAGCTAGACAGGCATGAGCGGGGGCAGGAGAGGGCTCTCGCCCCCACCCACTAGAAATGTAGGCTGATGGTTTGGCAATTATTGCTTTGCCTCTCTAAAAATGACAATTTGGCATCCAGGGAAAGACAAGCTCCTGATAGTCCACGCCTGTTAACATTAAGTGTTAACTGAATGCAGGCCCCAGGGAGAAGCAGCTTCTTGGCCATGCGTGTTAAGAGACAAAATGACAAAGTATGACGTTCCAGGGACACATGCCACCGGAGAAAGGAAGAAAGCCTCAGATGGGCATGCGTATAACTCCCTAAACACACTGCGCATGCTCAGTTCCCAAGGGTAAGGAGGGCACCGTGCACGCTGAAAGCCCACCCTAAGGGAAGAATCATGGGAAAGAGGCGAGCCCATAACGTCCCAGGGTCAAGGTTAAAGGGGTCTCTTTTCTCTCCTTGACCTTAAGGCACCTACTTGGGTCTCTTCCAAGTGAATTTTCCTTGCTTTCCTGTTCTAAAGCTTTTTAAATAAACTTCCATTTCTGCTCTGCGACTTGCCTCAGTCTTTCTCTGCTTTACGCCCCTCAGTCGAACTCTTTCTTCTGAGGAGATAAGGGCTGAAGTTGCTGTGGACTCATACAGATTCACTGCCAGTTACTCAGGGTTGCTCGGATCTCTGCTACCATAGCAATTTACAGAGCCTTTACATTGTATTAGGTATTATAAATAATCTAGAGATTACTTATAAACTCTTTAGTATAGAGATTAAATTATAAAGAGATTACTTAAAATCTCTGTAATTTAAAGTATATGGGAGTATGTGCATAGGTTATATGCAAATACTATGCCATTTTATATAAGGGACTTGAGTGTCCTTGGATTTTGGTATCCATGGGGGTCCTGAAACCAATCTCCTGTGGATATCAAGGGGCAACTATACTGAACTGTCCCATAGAACTTATGTTTATGGCCTTTTAAAATAAACATAGGAGTTGACCCTCCTGTTCTTAAAGCTTGAAACTTATAGTTGTCTTATATGAATTCCTTCCTCAGGAAACCGACCCTCAGGCCTTCCAGATAGTAAGTATCAAGGAACTGAAACTCACCAGATCTCTGCATCCAGACAATGAGACACCAGACCCTTCATTTGTCATAACTACTTCCTTACCCCTCCTTAATTCCTGTTTTCCCCTTATGTAGCTGCATTCCTTCTCCACCATATAAACCCCCAATTATAGTCAGCTGGGGAGATGGATTTTTTTTTTTTTTTTTTGAGACGGAGTCTCGCTCTGTCGCCCAGGCTGGAGTGCAGTGGCCGGATCTCAGCTCACTGCAAGCTCTGCCTCCCGGGTTTATGCCATTCTCCTGCCTCAGCCTCCCGAGTAGCTGGGACTACAGGCGCCCGCCACCTCGCCCGGCTAGTTTTTTGTATTTTTAGTAGAGACGGGGTTTCACCATGTTAGCCAGGATGGTCTCGATCTCCTGACCTTGTGATCCGCCCGTCTCAGCCTCCCAAAGTGCTGGGATTACAGGCTTGAGCCACCGCGCCCGGCCGGAGATGGATTTGAGACTGATCTCCCACCTCCTTGGTGGCAGCACCTGAATACAGCCTTTCTTCCCTGGCAATACTCATTGTCTCAGTGACTGGCTATCTGTGCAGCAAGCAACGGCACCTAGACCAAACCTCTGGCATTTCAGTAACAGTATTAGGGATTCAATGTAATTCAATTAAAGACATTAAACAAATAATATTATGTGGCAGGCATTGTGCCAAGCCATGAAGGTTACAAGATGAATGACTCACGGACCTACCACATGAAGAACTAAGAAATACTTTTGTAGGATTTCATTCTCCAGAGCTGTAATTGGCTAGAGCACTGATCAGATACACCATTGAACTGGTACATTGTGCAAAGGCAGAAAAACTGATCAAAATTGAATACCTCATCCTTCCCCTCAAACCCACTTTTCTGAATGTATTCTCAGTTTTGAGAGAGACATCACCACTAGCTGGCCAACTGGGTTGTCAACTTCTCTGCTTTCTCTTTCCTGTGCTAAAATTTGCTTCTCACTTTGCCTCACCTGGCTCCTTGAGGTACTACTTCAGGATGTCTCAGAAGATCCCGTGACCCATCTCTTCTTGTTTCCACACCAGCACTAGTCTGAGTTATGTAGCTGCCATGTATGTTCCCATAGATCCTGGTGCATACTTCTCATAACAGGGTCCCTGCTACTATGTTACTACTATGTTAAACTATTCACTGTGTTAACATAAACTATTAATTGTGTTAATAGTTTCTTTACATGGTAGTGAGACAGCCAGGTGCAACGGCGTCTCCAGAGAAACGCCAACCAGCCTGTGCACTGGGAAGAACGCGTACTCAGGTGGAGCCACAGAAGCTTGCGTGTTTGCAGGGAAGGAGCCTGGCCCCTCCTCTTTCTGGGTGGAAACTGGGATTCAATCTGCGAGGCAAGAAGCACACTAGCAGGACTCCGGCTTTGTGGAGGGTCCCTGTTTCCCTTTTTTCCAGTTTGTGTCCAATAAATTCCATTTTCTCTCACCCTTCAAAGTGTCTACGAGCCTAATCTCTCATGGCCGTGTGACAAGAACCCGGCTCTTAGCTGAACTAAGGAAAAAGTCTTACAACAAGAGGAGGCCATTTTCACATCATGTAAAACTAGAAAGTGGTAATGTTTATATGGAATGTGGTAAATGGACATGGCCAAAGGTAGTGAACTCAGGTTTTCAGCTGCCTCACGGTCAGTGCATGTGTGAGTATATACATATTTGCTTATTAATTAATTAATTCCACCAATATTTATTAAGCATTCTCTTTCTACTGGACACTGTTACATGTGCTGGGGATATAGCATTGAAAAAGGCAGGCAAAGTTTGTGTCCTCACAGAATTTGCATTCCAGGAGTTTAAGGTTGCAGTGTGCTATGATGTCACCACTGCACTCCAGCCTGGGCAACAGAACGAGACCCTGTTTCTAAAGAGAAAAAAAAAAAAGAGAGAGAAATAAATGGAGACCAATGATCTACTTTAAACTCTGCTCGGAGCAATTAAACTTTTATTCATGTTAGAAAATATCGTAAAGAGGTAAACTCTTCTGAGGTGTCACATAATTAATAAATTTACAATATAGAATACAGTAATATTAGAAATTCCATGAGAAGGGCCGGGCGCGGTGGCTCAAGCCTGTAATCCCAGCACTTTGGGAGGCCGAGACAGGCGGATCACGAGGTCAGGAGATTGAGACCATCCTGGCTAACACAGTGAAACCCCATCTCTACTAAAAAATACAAAAAACTAGCCGGGCGAGGTGGCGGCCGCCTGTAGTCCCAGCTACTTGGGAGGCTGAGGCAGGAGAATGGCGTAAACCTGGGAGGCGGAGCTTGCAGTGAGCTGAGATCCGGCCACTGCACTCCAGCCTGGGCGACAGAGCGAGACTCCGTCTCAAAAAAAAAAAAAAAAAGAAATTCCATGAGAAGAGAAATAATCAATTATATAAGGTGAGGTAATAAATATTATTTTAAAAAGCAAGATGACACGGGTATTGAATGTGTAACTGGTGTTTGGTAAGGTGATCAGGGACAGCATCTCTGAAGACATAATGCTTGGCACTTGCAGAGACCAGGATGAACAGAGGAGTGAGTGTGGGGTGGTTAGAACAGAATAAGAGAATGTCAAAGAGAAGGGAAGGGACAATTTATATAAAACTATTCAGCTCTGGGAAGGAGTGTATGGATTTTATTCTGAATATGATGGGGACAGACACTGGAGGATTATGAGCAGAAATGTGAGATGGTTTGATTTGGTTTTACAAAGTTTTCTAAGTTCGCTTTGCAGGAAACAGACCACGGTTATAGGAAAAGAAAGCAGAAAACCAATGAGGCGACTCTGGCAGTCAGGATAGAGTTGGTGGACTTGGATGATTATGTTGACAATAGAGGCAGTGAGAAGAGGTCAGACATGAGATCTGTCTGAAAGTAGAGCTGCTAGGACTCGCTGAATAATTGACTGTGGGAATGAGGAAAATAGAGGGGCCAATCACACATGACTGCAAGGGTTCATGTCAAGTTATTCAGACCGGGTGTATGAACTAGCTATTTACACACACATACACATGCACACACAAATTTATCACACATGTCATTGACCCAATGGACTTAAATGAAAAACATTTATTAAAGAATTTAAATAATATTAAACATAAATTCTTCAATAAATGTAAAAATTTCTTTGTGCCACCTGGTCGTTATTTTATGAAATAAAAGTGTCTAAAGAAAATGTTGGCCCTTAGATTTTTTTTTTTTACTTTTACCTCCTATCAGAAATACCTAATATAGATGATGGGTTGATGGGTGCAGCAAACCACCACGACATGTGTATACCTATGTAACAAACCTGCACGTTCTGCACATGTACCCCAGAGCTTATAGTACAAAAATAAAAATAATAATAAACGTTTACGTCCGATCATGGGTGAAGAAGTGAAGACCCAGAGAAGGGCTCAGAGGTTTATACTAGGTCACAATCAATATATGCCAAAACAGGTGGTAGAATCCCCTGCTTGTGTTTTCTTTACAAGTTCGGGTATAAATCACCTTGCCTTTTATGAAAGGCATTATTTTATTCTTGTATCTATTTAAAATAAAGTTTGAAGCTCAGCATGAGAAATTCACTCTTGGGAATAGTTTTAAAGTAGTGACTTAGGGCGGGGCCTGTTATCCCAGCACTTTGGGACACTGAGGCAGGCAGATCACCTGAGGTCAGGAGTTCAAGACCAGCCTGACCAACCTGAAGAAACCCCGTCTCTACTAAAAATACAAAATTAGCCGGGCGTGGTGGCGCATGCCTGTAATCCCAGCTACTCGGGAGGCTGAGGCAGGAGAATTGCTTGAACCTGGGAGGCAGAGGTTGCAGTGAGCCGAGATCGTGCCACTGCACTCCAGCCTGGGCAACAAGAGCAAGACTCCATCTTCAATAAATAAATAAATAAATAAATAAATAAATATAAATAAAGTAGTGACTTAGTAGTTTGAAAAGTTCCCCATCATATATATACATACTTTTTAAAAAGTCTGTAATTCAATTTTACTTCCCGTCCCCCCGCAAAAAAAAAAAAAAAAAAAAAAAAAAGCATAAAATCCAATCAGTCCTACTTTGTTTAAATTCCACTTCCCCTTCTACTTTTAGTTATTCTATATGGAAATAATGTACTGAATTACTTTAAAATTGCATAAATATGTGTATATATGTGTGTGTGTATATATATAAACTTCTCCTCCACAGAATACCTTTAGCCTTAAGTTTATAATCTACAGCACACAGATGGAACAAAATGTACCTGAATATATTAAATTTTCTTCCCCCAGAGATGAAAGGAGGAAGGAAGTTTAAACTCTGTGAATTTCTTTTCCTAATTGAGCATAGTACAGTCTTATTAACGATTCTCTTCCTTGTCATTCAGCACATCTTATAATACTAAACAGACTTTTCTGGTGTTTTTCTTCTCATGAATTTCTAGTATTACTAAGTTCTTCAATGTAAGGTGTATTAATTGTATAAAAGCTTAGAAAAGTCTACCTCTTTACAATGTTTCCCATCATGAAAAAAATTTTAGTGGTTCAAATAAGTAATACATTGAAAAATGGCAGTGTTGGTGGTGAAGTTTATATTAAAAATCTTCAAGATTCCTTCTCATTTGAAGGCACTATGAATCTCATCTCTATGACATTTGAGTTACCCTTCTAGACTAGATGGAGTATTACTTGGCACTAAAATTTAAATGTCATACCCTTTCATAAGCCCCTATGTCTTTAATTGTTTAATTGTGTCCTTTATGGAGATGCCCTCCCTCACCCAAATTAATTTATACTGAATTGAATTAAAGTATAGTATGCAACTCTCATTTCTCTAGGATTAAGAGGAGCTAATGGTGGGAGTTTGGTGGAAAGAAAGAGCTGTATAAAGAAGTTGGCCGGGCGCGGTGGCTCAAGCCTGTAATCCCAGCACTTTGGGAGGCCGAGACGGGCGGATCACGAGGTCGGGAGATCGAGACCATCCTGGTTAACACGGTGAAACCCCGTCTCTACTAAAAAATACAAAAAACTAGCCGGGCGAAGTGGCGGGTGCCTGTAGTCCCAGCTACTCGGGAGGCTGAGGCAGGAGAATGGCGTGAACCCGAGAGGAGGAGCTTGCAGTGAGCTGAGATCCGGCCACTGCACTCCAGCCTGGGTGACAGAGCAAGACTCCGTCTCAAAAAAAAAAAAAAAAAAAAAAGAAGTTAACTACCTCTTTTTTTCTTTTTTTTTTTTTGGGATGGAGTCTCACTCTGTCGCCCAGGCTGGAGTGCAGTGGTGCAATCTCAGCTCACTGCAGCCTCCACCTCCCAGGTTGAAGCTATTCTCATGCCTCAGCCTCCTGAGTAACTGGGATTACAAGCATGTGCCACCGTGCCAGGCTAATTTTTGTATTTTTAGTTGAGACGGAGTTTCACCATGTTGGCCAGACTGGTCTCGAACTCCTGACCTCAAGTGATCCTTCCGCCTTGGCCTCCCAAAGTATTGGAATTATAGGTGTGAACCACTGCACCCGGCTGAAGTTAACTACCTCTTAAAGCTTACTTTTCACTCAGCACCAAAACGATGAATATTATCGTTTGTGGTGAATTGGGCTGATAAAAACTGTGAAATTAAATGATTCAAATTTAGAGCTGTTGAGACTTTAAATTATTTTGAGCGTTGAGAATAATGTGGCTGTGTGGCCTGAGTCACACAGCATGCAGCTGCAACATCTGCTTTTTCCTGTAAATGATTAGGAAAGGCCTTGTGGAATCAGAGATAAGTACCCCCTCAGATCATCACCCCTCCGGCATGTTAAAGCAATCTTTCCAGGAATGTAGCAAGCTGTAACCAATCAAATGGTTATAATGCTTATACCGACCTTGTATAGAAAATGTTGCAACCCTGTTAACTGCCTGTGTAAGTGAAACCTTAAATTCTTCACTTTGGAGCACTGACTCCATTCCTTTAGTATCTGTATTGCCCAGGTGGCTATCCTTAAGCTTTGCACCTGAATAAACTCTACACTTAACCATATTTTCTGAATCTAATTATTTATTTATTTATTTATTTATTTATTTATTTTTTTATTTTTTTTTTTTTTTGAGACGGAGTCTTGCTCTGTCACCCAGGCTGGAGTGCAATGGCCGGATCTCTGCTCACTGCAAGCTCCGCCTCCCGGGTTTACGCCATTCTCCTGGCTCAGCCTCCCGAGTAGCTGGGACTACAGGCGCTCGCCACCTCGCCCGGCTAGTTTTTTGTACTTTTTAGTAGAGACGGGGTTTCACCGTGTTAGCCAGGATGGTCTCGATCTCCTGACCTTGTGATCCGCCCGTCTCGGCCTCCCAAAGTGCTAGGATTACAGGCTTGAGCCACCGCGCCCGGCAAATCTAATTATTTAAAGTTGACAAAGTGCAAATGAAAAACACAGTTATTCATAGTTTTAATACATTGATCAGGACTTAGAATTTGCTAATGGGACACATGGGATCCTAGTCTTAAGTAGGGAGACATCAGCTGGAAAAATCAGAAATCAGCTGGGAACTGAGAGAAATCAGGACACAGGGGATTCCCATACAGAGGTGGATGAAGTCTATGAACATAGAGGACCAGAACCACCGGGATAAAAAAGTAGAACTTGGATACATTTCTCTAGAGCAGTGTGGCTGAGAGAAGATTCTAGTCACTTGTCTGCTTTATAAGACACCTTGACAAGTTAAGCAGCTGTGAGAGTTACTCTTTTGATTTTCCAGTCCTTCACTCTGCTGTACATATGCTACCCACATCTATACCCCAAACTGGCAAGTCTACTAAAAACTCAATCATCTCAAGAACCTCCACCAACATATAAAAATTTGTGCAAGTTCTCTTTAATTCTAAAAGAGGGAGATCAATGTGCCACGTTAACTACCTTTTCTTCTGAGGTATCTTTTTAAATAAATTAGCCTGCAGTCACTGTTCAAAAATTAGTGCCCACTGTTCTTAAATGAAGATGATCACTCTTGTTGCCCAGATCTGCAACAAGTATATTTCTTAGATAAATCTATTTAACAATAAGAAGACTCTGTTTTTCACTATTTAAAATTTTCAGAACGCTTATTTCATGAGTCCTGATAGCCACTTATATTTCACTTGTCCCTACTTTAATCATCTCATTCTTCTTCTTCTTTTTTTTTTTTTTTTAACAGAGTCTTGCTCTGTTGCCCAGGGTGGAGTACAGTGGTGTGATCATGGCTCACTGCAGCCTCAACCTCCTGGGCTCAAGCAATCCTCCTGCCTCAGCCTCCTGAGTAACTGGGACCAGGTGTGTGTCACCACACCTGGCTAATTTTTTAATTTTTTGTACAGACAGGGTCTCATCTAACTACGTTTCCCAGGCTGGTCTCGAACTCCTGGGCTCAAGTAATCCTTCCACCTTGGCCTCTCGAAATGCTGGGGTTACAGGCATGTGCCACTGTGTCTGGTACTTCTTTGTTTTTTTGGGTTTTTCTTTTTGGAATCCTTGGCCTACAACTTCATCCACAACAACTCCTTCACCCCTTCCACACACACAACCCTGCAAAGCTTCAGTCAACATTTTTCCTTATTCCAGCAAGGCTGTTATCTAGACTCTAGAGAAAGCACTATCAACATAGGAATAAAGGGGCAGCATTTGATATGTTTTGGGGATAGGCTTAAGGAGCCATTTTACCATGGTCCTATCTTTATATTAAAATCTGCTACCATAGCCTCTGATTGCTCATACACAAACTGGGATTTTTTTAAAATACTCAATCCCTTTATCTCTGCAATTTCACTTTATAGGCTCAATTGGACCACCTTTTGCAGTTCACACAATGCTCTGTCTCCCTTCACTTGGGCTTTGCTTAAAAACAAAAACAAAAACAAAAACCCAAGTATTCATTTTAAAAATGAGTGTATATTTAAAATAATATAAATTTTGTGAGAATACTCAATTATCAATTCATATTTGATTGGGAAGAAACATGGGGAGTATTTTAGTTTGTTTTTTTTAAATACCCTATCTAACAAATTCACTAAATATTATTTGATCCTGATGATCACTATTTTTTATAGTGTTGATTAACTATAAAGGTATTTTAATAGTATTTCAGATCAGCCCTAAATAAGTATACTTACAGGAACTGGTCAAGTTTACCATGTGGTTGGTCTCTGTATCCACCCACAATTCACAAACACCCAGGAGGTTGCTTGGCTTCCCCAAGGCACTTCTAGAGGACTGACAAAGGAAATATGGGAACCAAAGACAGAGGGGAGTTAACAGCTGGTTTCCAATCTTAGGAACAACGACAACAAACCCACAAGTGGGAGAAAGTTGAAGGACTTGTTCCCAACTCTGGGCAAGAGGACAGAACAAGTGGCATCTAGGGATGGTGGGGTTGGAGTCTCTATAAAAACACTTTGTTTAAAATGCATTGTTGCTTAAAACCTGGGCTTTTGTTTTTCTGTCATGACCAACACACTTTGATCTGTGTTAGGTAAGAGTTTTTCGAAGTTTTCCTATTTCATACACCAAGGCTCACGGAATTTTGGAGCTGAAAGGAATTTTGAGAGTATATGTTAGGCAAAGCCATACCTTTGTGCTGTCATCCATTACTTGAAGTAGGGAGAGGCATCTGGAAAAACATAAGATCAACATTATATTTAAAGGAGTTCAAAATTTGTCATTTTATTTTTATTTCGCTGTCGCCAGAATCTTGATTTTAGATCTCTGAATCATGCTTGCCAATGTCTTAAACGCAGCTTCAGGGAAAACAAGCTTATTATTCCCTGGCACTCTACTCTTTGCCTTCTTACCCACTCATTTGCTTCATGGAGGATGAAATTTGAGCTAGATCAGACTCTGAATGATAGAAGGGATTTTGACAGTTTGAGAAGGAAAAGAAGATAGCATAGCAGAGATGGCTACTTGTCACTCAATATTCAGACTACCCTTTCAAATGAACAGAATAAGCCCCTCTTATTCAACCAGTCCTATGTCCTCCCAGAATAAAGACTATATTTCTCCCAGCCTCTCTTGCTGCTATATGCGGTCATGTGGTTAAGTTCTGGCCAATATGCTGGCCAGAAAGATGGAAACTTATGCACTCTCATTCATCTCCCTCATCTTCCTCCATCTTATTGATTAGAATGTGATTGTAGTGTCAAACTATCTTAGACCATGAAGATAATGACAGCATAGGGTATCACAGAAGATAATCAGAAGAGGCCTGGTTCTTGGGTGGCTTCATGAAGTAGATCTGTTACCTCGTCCTTGGATCTTTTACCACTGGACTATTTCATGAGAAAGAAAGAAACTCTCATTGTGTAAGCCACTGCATGTAGCCAAACCTATTGACAAACTAATACAGGCATTTTAGTTAAAAATAATATGAGCAAAAGCTTAGAAATAGGAAAAATGGAGGCCAGATTTTAAAAAGAATAAGAATTTTTGGTTCCAAGTTTCTCTCACATACTCCATGTATTATCCAGGTGTGTTTTTAACAATCCAAATCTGATCAGATCATTCTCTCGTTTAAAACCTTGGGCCAAATTACTCTGGGAAACAGAAAAAAATCCTCATAAATGAATAGAGGATGATAATAATGATAGTTGGGGAAAATATTAGTTTTGGGGATTGTAAAAATCCTGCTCTAAATATTTGAATTTTGAATGATGTCACGCATGGTTTGAATGCGTCTGCCAAAGTTTATGTGTTGGGAACTTAATCCCCAGTGCAACAGTATTGAGAGTGAAACCTTTAAGAGGTGATTAGGTCATGACGGCTCTGCTCTCCTCTCATGAATTGGTTAATGCCTGTATTGAAGGAGTGGGTTTGTTATTGCAAAAAATGAATTTGTTATAAAAGCTAGTTCAGCTCTCTCTTTCTCTCTTGCTCTTCTGCTTTCCCCCATAGAATGGTACAGCACAAAGGCTCTTGCCAGATGCCAGCACCATGCTTTTGGACTTCCCAGCCTCCAGAATTGTGACCCAAATAAACTTCTATTCTTTATAAGTTATACAGTCTGTGGCATTCTGCTTGAGTAGCACAAAATGGAGTAAGACAAATGACTTAAGACAATTTGTAAATTCCTAGCCTTCTCCTTCCAAGCACAACTGTTTGTCTTTCATTCAGTGGTCTGCTTAGCCAGTCTTTATATGAGAATATCAGATATCTTTACATCAGAATCAGAGCCTTCTTTATATCAAAATAGCTTCACTGCTCATTATTTCATCAAATTTATTGTGTGTCTATATGCCAGCTACCATCCTAAGGTATGAAGATATTGTGGTGGGCAAAACAGATACTATACTGCCATCATAGAACTTCAGTCTAAAGGTACATGATGGACATTAAGCAAATGATTAATCACTTAATTGATTACAATTGTAGTAAATGCTTCAAGAAGAAGTTGTGAGAGCATACCTAACTCTTATTTTTATTCTTGCATTTTCAAATGATTAATTCTATAGTTTTCTCTTATACCTCCTTAGAAAATTCATTTAGAAACTTGAGCTTCTGTAATGGGAAACTTTGGCTCATCTGATTTCTCTCTATCTATACTCCCCATCTACTGCACCACACAAGATTTCGTACCACCTTACTGCAAAGAAGCCCTGGATTGGTTTTGGGAGGCAAGATGTAAAGGCACTAAATTATCTAATGGAGCATTAGAAAAGCATAAAAAAGCATGGAGAATTCTTATGAATTCTGCAAAAGGACAGACCTCTATCTAACTTATTGTTAGATCAGATTAGTGACAAAAGAAACTTTTTCGTAGGTCTGAGTACACATTTATTAACTTCTAATTTAATTTTAATCTCATCGCTGGCTTTAAAAATATACAATAATACGGCTGGGCGTGGTGGCTCACGCCTGTAATCCCAGCACTTTGGGAGGCTGAGGCGGGCGGATCACGAGGTCAAGAGATCAAGACCATCCTAGCTAGCATGGTGAAACCCCATCTCTACTAAAAATACAGAAATTACCTGGGCATGGTGGCGGGTGCCTGTAGTCCCAGCTACTCGGGAGGCTGAGGCAGAATAGCATGAACCTGGGAGGTGGAGCTTGCAGTGAGCCGAGATCGCACCACTGCACTCCAGGCTGGGTGACAGAGCGAGACTCTGTCTCAAAAAAAAAAAAAATATATATATATATATATATATACACACACACACACACACACACACACACACACACACACACACACAAAATAATACTTCACCTAGCACTCTCAAAATCTTCAGCAAACTAAAATAGTAAATCAGAGATAACCAGAAAACATACTCTTCTCCAAGTAATAAAATAAAACCAAAGCAACTATAAAAAAATCAACCAGTGAAAACATACCAGACATTACATTTAGGCAGTTCTCACACAAACTGTTTTCAGTGAACAATGTTTGTAAGACGATCTTTATAATAGTCATATTTCATGGATCACCAAGAAATCTTAAAATTCTGTTCAAGTCCAAACTGAAAGCTTGTACTTTCTAGAATGAAAATTTGTGGTGTGGTTGTAATCTGGGTGCTAGTATAGTCCACCAGACACAGTAGACTGCAATTCCACTTTCAGATGATATTCCAGAATCATTCCATACCATTGATGGGATTCTTGACACGCTACTCCAAAATATGGCATTTTGGCATTTGAAAAAAACAGGAGAAGCAGGAAGGTCACTCTTACCTTCCCCTCATCTTTCTTCCCTGAAATAGATCATAAAACCTAGGAAGGTCGCTCTCTGACCTCCCTCTCTTCCTTCTGAAGGCCCTTATGTGACAGGTATCCTGCCTATACACACAGGGATGCCAAGAAAAATCTGAACAAACAGGCCTTGCTAAGTTCGCCCCAGTTTTGTTTTGTTTTGTTTTTTACCATTAGACCACACACCCTTTTGTCCTCCATTCATACTTCTACATGACTGTTCATAGAAATACACAGGTTTCCCTGTTTTTGTTTTTGTTTTCTTGGTCTTCATTTCTGAAGGCTCCTGTGTCACATAGAGCTTATATTTATTAAATTTGTATACTGGTCTCTTGTTAATCTGTCTTTTGGTATAGGGATCTCAGCCATGAACCTTGCTATGGGTGAGGAAAAATATATTACTTTTTCTCCCCTATGGCATCCCAAACAATTCTCAGCCATCCTCATTTGTAAATAATTCCTGTGCATTTCTAGCCAGAATATTTTCAAAGCAAACATCCAGAATTTTTTCAAAGCAAAGCAAAGCAAAACTGGAAAATTATTGAGTGCCAATATACTAACATATATACTGAATTCTATTTTCACCTGGACACAAGGTGTGCAAATTGTATGCATTGAGTAAATGTCCCATGTCAATGTCTTATATCTTTATCTCTAAGTGAAATTTGTGTTGATGGACACATTCACCTCAAAAAGTAGGTTTGTTTCTCATTTAAGACATGGCAATCTCATATCTTTTCCTCTAGCACCTCTGTACGCCTTTCCCCGCCCTCTCTCTCAGCTGACGACATCTCATACTTAGTTGAGAAAGCTGAAGTCACTAGACAGGAAGCTATCTTTTCTATATTTGTCATCTTTTGTCCTGCTACAATGAAAGTTGTATGCTTTCTTTTATCAAAGGTGCCCTGGCTCTGTCCCCAAGGATTTTGCTTCTGCCATTAGCTTTTCTTTTTCCTACCTCACTTTTTTCTTCTCCACAGTATTTCTATCATGAGCATAGAAATACACTTTAGTATTCCTGCTAGCCCCGATTAAAACCTTTTCAACTCTGTGTCTCCCTTTACTCCTTGTTCCTGGCAATTTTGTTGTAAGAGCCGTATCTATGTGTTGTCTTTACTTCAACTCCCATTCTGACCTCAGCTTATGCCAAACTGGCCTCAAACCACACCACCCCCCTGAAACTGTAGTTGTTAGTGTCATTATTGGTCATAATTTTTGAAATCCAATGATCATTGTTTGATCTTTATTTTACTAAATCTCTCAGCATTATAAAGCGCTTAGTACTTTTCTATTAAAAAAACAAAACAAAACAAACCTTCTCTTTTGGCTTCTGTGGCTTTACATTTCACTGCAGTGATTCTCAAAGTGTGGTTCCTGGGCCAGCAGCAATAGCATCACCTGGGAACTTGGTAGAAATGAAAGTTATTGAACCTTAACCCCTGTCAACTGAATCAGAAACTCTGCGGGTAGGGCCCAGCAATCTGTGTTGCGTAAGTCCTCCAGGTGATTCTAATCCAAGACAAAATTTGAGAACCACTGCTCTACTAATTTTCCTCCTACTTCAATTATAGTTCCTTTTAATTTTTTGTTTGTATCAGTTAGTTATTGCTGTATGACAATTCACCCCAAAACCTAGTGACTTACAACCACCACCATTTCTTTAATGAATAAGTTTCCCCATTGCTTTGTATATTTTCCTAGGTTAGGCTCCCCAGAAGAAGGCTATAAGGCAAGGATTTCAGAAAGGAAAGCATAAGGAAGTGAGATAGGAAAGAAAGGCAGCTAATGTGGTGTATTAATGAGCAGACTATTCCTGTGAACAACTGGGTTCGATCCCTCAGAGAGCTTCCAAGGCACTATCCCATCCAAAGGATAAAGAGGTTGGGATATTTATCGACTAGCTGCCATTCTCCATTGGCTGTAACTTGTCCACGTCTCACAGCTGTAACTCCCTTGTATTCCCTACCTATCTGGTGTGAGGACCAAGCTTGTGTCTGTGGATAGAGAAAGCCCTAAAGCAGAAAGTCTAGGTGCTTGCACAAAAAGATCATCTGCACAGAATGATGGCCAAGAGATGTGGGTGGGGCACCACAACATTTACCTCAGGAATCTCTATTCAGGACTCAGCTTTGGTCTCAAACCTTGGGAAGCTTATACACTGAGGCAGTGTTAGGATCTCTTTCCTCTGCCTTCCTGTGCTCTTAAGTGTATTTCACTGTTTTTGGTCCCTTGTCTGCCCCTTATATTTTGACTATCAGGTTCTCGAAGGTCTATTACACTTACTCATTGTTTTTACCCCCGTTCCTAACTCAGTGCCCAACACAGAGCTGACAGTTAATATACGTTGATTGGATGCATGTGTGGGTATCTCAGCTTTTTATCCTTTAAAAGATCTCACACATAGATGAAAATTTTTAAATCATTAATTGAATTGAAGAGGCCTTGTGGTTGACATGAGTATAAATTGGACCATTATTAACTTCAAACTGTAGCAGGACGAGCCGTGGACAAAACCCCTCAGACACCAAGATAGTGAAGGGAGTGGCTTTAATCAGCTGGGAGCATCCGCAGGCTAGCGTCTTAAAATCTGAGCTCCTCAGGTGCTCAACTTCTGTCCCTTTTAAGGGCTCACAACTCTAAGGGGGTCCATGCGAGAGGGTCGTGATTGATTGAGCAAGCCAGCAGGTATGTGACAGGGGCTGCGAGCACCGGTGGTCAGAGTGAAACAGAACAGAATGGGAGGTTTCACAATGTCTTTCCATACAATGTCTGGAATCTATAGATAATAACAGTTGCTAGGTCAGGGGTCCAATTTTAACAACGAGGCTTAGGTCAGGCAGGCCCAGGCCTGGTTTCCGGTCTGGTTCCTTGGTTTCGGGTCTGGTTCCTAGGCGCCGGGCTACCTGCCTTTAGTTTCGCTTCTCTTTCCTTTTCTGAGTATAAAACAACATAAAACAATACGAGAGGGTCTCTCTCTTCCCTCATTTCCCCCCTTGAGACTCTCACTTTTTATTAGTGGGAGTTCTCACTCTTATTTTTGCTACTTATGTCTTCTTGTGCAATAAATTGATAGTGATTCATATAATACACTTGTGCTGATGCATGTTGGTGAACTAAGGTAGCAATGAAGCTTTTTATCATTTGAAGAAGTACAGGTAGCAAACAAGGGAGCAGTAAGCAGGTTTCTATTACTATTAAACTCCTATTAAAAGAGTTTTAAATCCTCCTAGTGCTGGGAACCACCTTGTAAACATGGTTTCAGGGTCAAATCCGTGCTACACTTGTACGGGTACATGTGCCAGTTTTGTCATATTTCTAACTATGTCTTTAACTATTTGCCTTTGATTATCTATGTGTAGACAGTAATTAGTAAGGTCAAATTTCTTATAGACCTCTTTTTCAGCTGTTAGCAAGTAGTTGAGAGCCAATCTATTTTGATAGATAGCATTTCTTATCTGAGTTTCTTGCTGGGCCAGAATAGTCAAGGCTTGACCGGTTTTATTAGTGATGATTTCTAAAACAGCTTGCAACCGTATGATTCGGGTGAGCATGTAAATGGGGGTCCAGTGTCCCTATGAGCCATCTTGTGTCTAAGTGGCAGGCCTATGGTATTGTATAATGTTTTTAGGAGGCCATTCATCATCTTTTTATTTTTTTTATTTTTATTTTTTTTGAGATGGAGTCTCGCTGTGTGGCCCGGGCTGGAGTGCAGTGGCCGGATCTCAGCTCACTGCAAGCTCCGCCTCCCGGGTTCCCGCCATTCTCCTGCCTCAGCCTCCGGAGTAGCTGGGACTACAGGCGCCCGCCACCTCGCCCGGCTAGTTTTTTTTTTGTATTTTTAGTAGAGACGGGGTTTCACCGTGTTAGCCAGGATGGTCTTGATCTCCTGACCTCGTGATCCGCCCGTCTCGGCCTCCCAAAGTGCTGGGATTACAGGCTTGAGCCACCGCGCCCGGCCCATTCATCATCTTTTTAATTACCTACTACTACGTTTCGCTTTTCGCAGGAAGCATAGACAGGGAAGTCCAGGAGTTCACCTGTTTTTAAGGGCAGTAGGAAGAAAGATGGTTTAATAGTGCCAATAACACAACTACCTGTCCACTGGTCAGGCAGCTTAGCATAGGCTGTGTGTCTACATATCCAGTATAGTCCAATGGGGGCAGTCCAGTCCTGGTGGGATTCTGGGTAGGCCCAGTGTGCAACTTTGGAAATTTACTGAATGGATTTTTATCTGTATGGTTTGAACTCCACTATGTGACTGTTTTTGTGGTACCATTATGCAGTTTTTGTCCTAGGGAACTAAGTCATCCTCAGAATGAGTGGATTCCTTCCTTTTTCAGCTATTCTATATTGTCTAATAATTGAGAATTTTAGAACCTAGAAATGATCAGGGTGATTCTTTTGGGCTGGGGATTCATCAGGAACTGGGTCTGTAGGCACTAATTCTCGGGCTTCTTATGGCCATTGATCGCCTATTACAGTTTCTCCACAAACATAACATGAAGTGACATTTAGACACTGGGTTACATGCTCGGCTAATTGCAAAAACAAATTTCTGGATTTTCCTGAAGTCTGTGGTACTGGCACATTTAGTTCATCATAGAAAGTCTGAAATACTGGTTCCAGAGAGAGTTGGCGAACCTCCTCTTTTACTAAGATATTTACTCTAGGATCTAGTCCTTTTCTATCGATGCCCAGAGATACGTGTTCTCCTTTTTTCTACCTTGGGTTTAAGGGATTTGTAATTACTAATTTCAAGGGGTTGCAGCTTCCACTCGTACAGGAGGGGCTGCCTTCTCCTTTTTGGAGCTAAATAGGATCTTTTTCATCCTTTTTCTAAGTAGTCTAGATGATACAAGACCAGTAATTACACACATTTGCGTATGAGCCTAATTCATGGCAGATATACTGATTTCCTGCTGTGTAACTTTTTAAATTTAAAGAACCACATCTTATTCTATGCCGATTGCTATTGATAGTGGCACAAGCATTAAATTTTAGGGTTATATGCTTGGGGACCCCTCTTTTTTCTGTCTCAGCTATTACTTTACTTGTGTCGCCTAGAAAAGGACCAGTCCTTAATTTTATTTTAAAAACTGTGATCATGAGAGCCTTAAAATGGGTCATAACATGCATCAGGTTGGTTATTTCCTGGGCTACATACCTTGGATAGAACAGCATTATACAAACAAGTTTCTTTCAGAGTCCCAGTACACTTATAATAACCATAAAATAATAGGACTGTAGCAATCTTTTGTCCTACCTGAGTGACTTGATGTATACACTGGGAACAGCCCTCAGTCTGAGGAAGGCCAGTTGAAGTCCTTACTGTACAAGTCCAAATTTTAAGGAAAATGAGTCCCGCCATGAGTTTCCTCATGCTTCGGCTGTGAGTGGACCAGTCAGCTTCCGGGCATGACTAGAGCAGGGCTTGTCGTCTTTTTCAGAGTCACTTTGCAGGGGCTGGCGAAGCTGCTCCTACCCACGTACCGCTTACAGTCTACTGATGTTTAAGGATGGTCTCGGAGGTTGGGCCCACTAGAATAAACTGAGTCCAATACTTCTACACAGCTATATTTAACTGGGCTCTCATACCAGGAGCAAGGTGGTGGGGTTTAGGGTGTTGCAAACTTCAGTGGTTATGCGGGGATTTTCACAGAGCAAGCTTTGGTATCTAGTTAGTCTAGCATTCATTTGCTAATGATGTCCTTTGGTATGTATTAAAGTCACCACAGCATAGGGGGACTTTATGTTTAGGTTTTGCCTAAGAGTTAGCTTATCTGTTTCTTGTTAGTTCTTATCAGCAACAGGGCTGTTGCTGCCAGGGCCCTTAGACACGGGGGCCAGACTTTGGAAACCCTGCCTAGTTATTTTGAGAGATAGGCCACTGGCCTTGGCCAGGGCCCTACAGTCTGGGTTAAAACTCCAACTGCCATTTTTTTTTCTTTTTGACACATAGAGTAAAAAGTTTTGTCAGGTCAGGTAGCTGTAGGGCTGGGCCGACCTGAGATTTTCTTTTAACTCATGAAAAGCTTGTTGCTGTTGGTTGTAATAGATGTAGTTTATCTAATTTATATTTTTATTGACTGTCATCTACCAAAATATTGACTTAAATCCTGTAACTATTTGATTTCAAATTTTAAATTGATCTGGTATTTCTTGCGGGGCTCCAGTTGCATCTAAATAGATGTGAGAGCTGAAAGACCTATAAGAGGCTTCTCTGGCTTTGCGATGTCTTTTTTTTTTTTTCCCCCCCTCTAGTTGATGAAATGCCAGGGTGAAAGGGATAGCCAAACGGACTAAAGCACAAGTGCCACTCTAGTTATTCAGTAGAGTGCCCCAGTAAGGGTCCACCACAATACCACCACACATCTGCTCAGGGATGAACAAGGGTTGACTGATAAGCTCTTGAAAATTCTTAAACTCATTGCATCCCTTCAGGACTCCAAGGAATGCTAAGTTTCCTCCCTGCCGTGAGAGGCATAAGTGAACTTAGTGTTGGGAGACGGAGGCCAGATGTCCCTCGGGGGCTGACCCTCAGGGTGCCGGACTTCGGGATATAGTAGAGAGAGCTTGGCATGACTTATTACTCCAGGCTATAGAATCCTGGAAAAGAGCTACTATGCAGCCCATGCCTGGTCAACTGGAGGACCACCTTAGTGGAAGGGGGCAATCAGGGCCTCTGGCCTGCCATGTGCACAAGCATAACAATTGCTTTTGTTTAACATGTGGATGGAATATTTGATCCATTACAATCAGGCATTTGCATCTTGGTATGCTGTCTTGATTGCCAAAGTTTGTTTTAAGTCTTTAACTTCTATGATCTTCTAATAAAATGAATGTTTCTTTTAGCACCTATTTTTATTAGTTTTTAGACCAAAGAAAGCTAAACACCACTTTATATTTAATAATGCTTCTTGTATGATTTTTACACCAGATAAGCTAAATTTTACCTTTATATTAGTGTGTTATTAATGTTAAACTTAATTTTAATAAAACCTTGTAGACATATTTATCTATTTTTTAATGTTTGACCATAAGGTAAGATTTTACAGACTCTTTTTAACCTTTTATAATTTTTGTTAAAGAACAGGTTGGTGCTTTAAGAAAAACCTGTTGCGTTTTTACTTTAATGTCCAGTTCACAGAAAAACTGGATGATACCTTTTTGACTTTAGCTAATATGTTTACACACATAATTTTCTTTACAATTAACGTTTTAAAACTTGCTTAAACTTTCAAAACAATAAATTTTTTAACCTTTTAATGTAGGTAAAAATCCACATTCTTATGCCTCCTTATAATCCTTTTACCAAAGGTATATTTTACTTTTCTTTTTTTTTTTGTTTTTTTTTTTTGGTTTTTTTTTTTTTTTGAGACGGAGTCTCGCTCTGTCACCCAGGCTGGAGTACAGTGGCCGGATCTCAGCTCACTGCAAGCTCCACCTCCCGGGTTTACGCCATTCTCCTGCCTCAGCCTCCCGAGTAGCTGGGACTACAGGCGCCCGCCACCTCGCCCAGCTAAGTTTTTGTATTTTTAGTAGAGACGGGGTTTCACTGTGTTAGCCAGGATGGTCTCGATCTCCTGACCTCGTGATCCGCCCATCTCGGCCTCCCAAAGTGCTGGGATTACAGGCTTGAGCCACCGCGCCCGGCCTATTTTACTTTTCTTATACACCTTGCACATAAACTGTTTCTTCAGTAGTACTCAGGAGGCTTTATTACTTTTAAATTATGCGACACTTTTTGCATAAAATTTTTTTATAATTTTTTTCTTTCATGACTTTCACAGACAATTCTTAGACATGTCTCAACTTTCTGACTTATTACAAACATTTCTTTCTTTAAACAACCAGTTAATTTATTTCAGGACAATAATTTACCATGTAACACTCTTTTTACATAAATTCTGCTTCCTTTTTTTCTTTTTTTTTTGAAGATAACCATTCTTTTTTTTTTTTTCTGTTAGCAAAGCAGCTGCTGCTACAGATTGAATGCATCTGGGCCATCGGCGGGTTACTGGGTTAAGGATTTTTGATAGGAAGGCCTCAGAGCTTTCGGGATATGCCCTTGTTTACACTGACGACAAAGTGGTATTAGAGTGTTACAGGGTTATGGAGAGTATCTTTAATTATCAATTATAGGTTTTAAATTTACCTTGGCTTTTAAAGGAATAGGGTATATTGTTTTTTTCTTAACTACTTGTATATTTCTCTTTCTCTTTCTCTCTGTCTCTTCCTCTCTGTCCTTTCCTCTGCCAGCCGCTTATGCTGCTGTTCTCTTAACTACTGTGGGGGGGGAGGGGGTCTAAAACCAGCTGTAACTGTCTATGTACGGAAACTGGTCTGGGTGCCTTGGCTTACAGGTTACCTTGCGCCATACCTCCGAAACAAGGGACCTGTCTAGGCTTCCTTCTGATGGCCAACCTACCTCTCATGCTGGCCAGTCTATTTTACACAAAGTTCTAAGTTTTCCTGGTGTCATAGTAACACCGTAATCTCCCTTAAATCCTTTCTTGAAATTTTTCAACATAGTTCCTAGTGGGGTGGGCTTATTTGTGCCTGACCCACGCTTCTTCGAGACAAAACACCACGCTCACACCACACCCACACCACAAAACAAAGAACGGGTAAAAAGGGCACATACACACTTTTGCAGTTTACACCAAACCAAAATCAAAACCAAAATTAGAGTATCCAGAAATCCAAGCCAGGTCAAAACCAAAATCAAAGTATCAAGCAACCTAAGTCAAGTCAAAAACAAAAACCAAAGTGCCAGTACAGGCACGCCGTGGGTGATCAGGCCACACTTCCACTCAAATGGAGTAGGCAAGTTCCCAAGACCAATCCTGTCAAGCAATTCAAACCAAGTCAAAACTAAAACCAAAGTGCCGATAAAGGCACGCGGTGGGTGATCAGGCCACACTTCCACTCAAATGGAGTGGGTAAGTTCCCAAGACCGGTCCTGTCAAGGAATTCAAACCAAATCAAAACCAAAACCAAAGTGCCAATAAAGGCACACCATGGGTGATCAGGCCACGCTTCCACTCAAATGGAGTGGGCACCTTCCGAAGACTAGTCTTACCAAGTTTCAGATGTCCAGACTCCAAGTGCCAGTTCCTTCCCGGTGTTCAGCCACTGCGTTGCTCCTCTACGGGGGCCTGCCACACACTGCTCTGGCGAGGTGTCCCACTGAGGCAAATGCCTACCCGGGAGCGCTCTCAGGATCCGCATTGCTCGGGCTGGTCGCAGTCCCCCGCAGGGTTGTTCCACAGGGCAGGATGAAGCCGCCTAAGGAGCTGCCTCGACCCCGCCAATCACCTCGCTTCCCAGTCAGGGGACCAAGAAATGTAGCAGGATGAGCTGCAGAAAAAACCCCTCAGCCACCGAGATAGTGAAGGGAGTGGCTTTAATCAGCTGGGAGCATCCACAGGCTAGCTTCTTAAAATCCCAGCTGTTCAGGTGCTCAACTTCTGTCCCTTTTAAGGGCTCACAACTCTAAGGGGGTCCACGCGAGAGGGTCGTGATTGAGCAAGCCAGCAGGTATGTGACAGGGGCTGCGAGCACCGGTGGTCAGAGTGAAACAGAACAGAATGGGAGGTTTCACAATGTCCTTCCATACAATGTCTGGAATCTATAGATAACAACAGTTGCTAGGTCAAGGGTCGAATTTTAACAACCAGGCTTAGGTCAGGCAGGCCCAGGCCTGGTTTCCGGTCTGGTTCCTTGGTTTCGGTTCTGGTTCCTAGGCGCCGGGCTACCTGCCTTTAGTTTCGCTTCTCTTTCCTTTTTTGAGTATAAAACAATATAAAACAATATGAGAGGGTCTCTCTCTTCCCTCAAAACTAATTCTACTATGCCAGAAATCATGCCAGAAGTATTAAAACATCACTTTTTTTTTTTTTTTTTTTTTGAGACGGAGTCTCGCTCTGTCGCCCAGGCTGGAGTGCAGTGGCCGGATCTCAGCTCACTGCAAGCTCCGCCTCTGGGGTTCACGCCATTCTCCAGCCTCAGCCTCCCGAGTAGCTGGGACTACAGGCGCCGGCCACCTCGCCCGGCTAGTTTTTTGTATTTCTTTTTTTTTTTTTTTTTTGAGACGGAGTCTTGCTCTGTAGCCCGGGCTGGAGTGCAGTGGCCGGATCTCAGCTCACTGCAAACTCCGCCTCCCGGGTTCACGCCATTCTCCTGCCTCAGCCTCCGGAGTAGCTGGGACTACAGGCGCCCGCCACCTCGCCCGGCTAGTTTTTTGTATTTTTAGTAGAGACGGGGTTTCACCGTGATAGCCAGGATGGTCTCGATCTCCTGACCTCGTGATCCGCCTGTCTCGGCCTCCCAAAGTGCTGGGATTACAGGCTTGAGCCACCGCGCCCGGCCTAGTTTTTTGTATTTCTTAGTAGAGACGGGGTTTCACCGTGTTAGCCAGGATGGTCTTGATCTCCTGACCTCGTGATCCACCCGTCTCGGCCTCCCAAAGTGCTGGGATTACAGGCTTGAGCCACCGCGCCCGGCCAACATCACTTTAAAAAACAAAAGACAAAAAAAAAAAAAAACTCTATCTAAAAAATTACATTAAATAAAATAGACCAAAGGTAAATCTTACTCAAGTTTTCAGAAAAAAAGAAATTGTTTTCTATATTTTTTTCTCATCTATTCTTCCTTGTCACAGAAGAGCAATTGTTATATTAGACTTTCCTTTTTCAATGTGTAGATGACATCATATGATTTAAATTTTTTATGTATTTCTCTTGCAAAAAAGTCTTGAGAAAGATTAAATATAAATAAAACATTTCTTTTGGAAATTTTATAATTCGAGCTAATTTAAAATTATGTAAACCTCTATCTTTCATGTAATCTTTTTCTTTCTTTTAAAACAACATTTTTTTGGTGGTCATCTGTTCGGGAGAAAATGAAATTTTCTGTGGATAAGTAGATATTCTTCATGGAGAAAGCTAACATTCTGCATTGCTCCATTTTAAAAGTGGAAAACATAGTCCTGTTATTTGTATTTAGATGTATTTCTCACCAAAGAGTGCCAGGCTGGATTACAGAAGGTCTGTATTCTGATCTTGTCCTCTTTCTTTGTAAGCCTTAGGAATTATCCAGACACAGAATTCCCCAGATCCCCAGATTTCTCACCTATAATAAATATGAAGGGTTGAAAGAGAGGTCTCAATTGGCTTTGAATTTTCTGTTCTATACTTCTGCACCACCACTGTAGCACTGAAAATTACATGAAAATATTAAGCTGTATTATGTTTTCACTACTATCCTCAGCTTCTTTAAAAAATTAGTCTAGCTGTGTTTGTAAATAAATGATGTCACTGGAAAAATGGTTTCATACCATTGTTGTCAGTAGTTGAATGTGGCTTGCCCTTAGGAACAATGCATTCTTCAATAATATGGAGGATGGAAGGTGTATAAGGACTCAGATAGCTATTGTTCTCATTTGCCCATGATTCTTTCATATCCCCCCCTCTGATTTAGCATTCTCTTTCTTCTGGGGGAATTTCTCCCCCATTTCATGCATTCTAGTAGAATTTTTTTTTTTTTTTTTTTTGAGACAGAGTCTCGCTCTGTCGCCCAGGCTGGAGTGCGGTGGCCAGATCTCAGCTCACTGCAAGCTCCGCCTCCCGGGTTCACGCCATTCTCCTGCCTCAGCCTCCTGAGTAGCTGGGACTACAGGCGCCCGCCACCTCGCCCGGCTAATTTTTTGTATTTTTTTAGTAGAGACGGGGTTTCACCGTGTTAGCCAGGATGGTCTCGATCTCCTGACCTCGTGATCCACCCGTCTCGGCCTCCCAAAGTGCTGGGATTACAGGCTTGAGCCACCGCGCCCGGCCTCTAGTAGAATTTTTTATCACAGTAGATTGTCCTGCCCTGCCACAGAAATGGGCATTTGACACAGTGGCCACAGAGATTGGTCTAAGGGGTGGGCCTGTGACCCAAGGTAGACCAATTAGAGTTTTCTGTAGAATTTTTTAGATTCAAAGTTTATGTGTGTGTGGGATGACTCTTGAATTTTACACTAGGATGCATGCCAAAAATTGCTGAAAGGTCTTTAATTTACCATGTACAGGAAGTTTGTCTTTAGTAGTAGAGAATGGGACCAATACACAAGGAGAAGCAGAGACAGCAAAGATGAAGGATAGACGGAAAGCCAGAGGGCACCAAGTTCCTGGTTATAGCCCCTGATTCTGAACTTCTAGACTCTTACCATTTGCCTATTGAGATTTGTTCCTCTTTGTTTCATCATCCCTGGTTCTTTGACTTCATAATTCCCAACCTTTACTTTTGTAGGATACCAAAAATATGCCTCCCGAAAATATGACTGTAGGAAACCAGAATATGCCACCCCAAAATATGACTCTTTGGCATAGGGATTATTTTGAGCTGATTATTTTGAGAAACTGCAGACACAGGAGAAGCTCTGAAAATGGAGTAGAAGTTACACATTTGTAAGGGAAATTTACATCTATAAAAGAAATATCCGTTTGTAAGGGTGTTTCCCTCTTTCTACCAGAAAGAAAAGAATGACTAAATCACTAGATACTCTTATCAATGGAGAAGGCACTAACTTAAATCTGCATAACAAACTTTGCTTTTGTTTACCAGACTTTTCCTGATTATTTCCTCAAAACTGGCCTTTTCTATATCCTTCATTGTTTTTCAGTGGAGGTTTGTATTTAAGCCTGAATTCAAAGCTACCTCTTAGAAATTTACCCATTTTTTCTGAGTATCTCCTGGTATACATGAGGTCCACATGTTAAAATAAAACTTCTGTTTGTTTTTCTCTTCTTAATCTGTCTTTTGTTACAGGGGTCCACCCCAACTAAGAACTATGAATATTAGAAAGAAAATTATTTTTTATTTTCTACAGTTCATATTCCCTAGCCCTGACAACTCCTTGGTGTTGACTTTTTTATATATGCTCATTAAGTTCTGTGAGCTATCCCAGAATCTTCTCAGCTAGGTGAACTAATAAATCCCTTTTCTTGTTTATGATAGTTTGATTTGGATTTTATTTTTTTGCAGTGGAAAGAGTCTTGGCTAATACTCAATGTGAATGCGCAAGTGGTCTTGAGACAACTGAGAGTGAAACAAAAACATTTTTATAGGCCACTAAATAGAAGCCTAGTTTTTAAAGCCACCACTACATGGCTACTCATGTGTTCATGAAATTACCTCATCATTGTGTCTAGGAAATAAAGGGTATGTGTGTTGAGGGGTGGGGAACTCGTTCTTGGAATGATTCATGGATAAGTATCTACTGATGTTGTTGATACCATTAATGGCTTAAATTTCATGATCTTTTCATGTCATTTTCCCAACACAACAATAATGAACAAACCTAGATTTCCAAAGTCCTCATATGGTTTTCTATTAATCTATCAAATGGAGCCCTATAACCTATTCAAACAGAAGGATTTAACTCTATACTCCTCTTTCGAGACTTTTTGACTCTTATTATTTGCCTATTAGGACCTGTTCCTCATATCTTCATCATCCCAGTTTCCTTAGTTCTTGCTTTGGGTTCCTTGGCTTTGATAACCTATTTTGGACATGTTTCTCTATCCTGATGCTGACACTTTCCTCACCTCCTAGCCTATAAGGGGAATCCACCTTTCCATTAATCAACACACCAGGGAAATGGCATCTGGCAGTGTAAAATGTAATTGCCCAACAGGTTCGTCCTGCACATTACATGGACAAAATCGATTCACTGAGACTGTGGCATTGCAGTAAAAAAAGATTTTAGGCTGGGCGTGGTGGCTCACACCTGTAATCCCAGCACTTTGGGAGGCCGAGGTGGGTGGATTATGAGGTCAGGAGATCGAGACCATCCTGGCTAACATGGTGAAACTCTGTCTCTACTAAAATTTACAAAAAAAATTAGCCGGGTGTGGTGGTGGGTACCTGTTGTCCCAGTAACTTGGGAGGCTGAGGCAGGAGAATGACATGAACCCGGAGGCAGAGCTTGCAGTGAGCCGAGATTGTGCCACAGCACTCCAGCCTGGGTGACAGAGCAAGACTCCGTTTCAAAAAAAAAAAAAAGAAAGATTTTAACTGACATGAGGCTGGCTATGTTGGAGACGGAGTTATCACTCAAATCAGTCTCCCTGAAGGCTCAGAGGTTAGGGTTTTTATGGACAATTTGGTGAGCAGGGGCCTCAGGAATGGATGCTGCTAATTGGTTTGGGATGAAATCATAGAGGTGTGGAAAACACCTGGGCAGGGCCACAGGACTGGTTGAGTCATGAGTCACTGGTCCAGGTGGGGTCAGTCGGTTGCCAGAAAGTCTGAAAAAAATCTCTAAAGACCAATTTTAGGTTCTGTAATAGTGACATTATCTGCAGGAGCAATTGGGGAAGTCACAAATCTTGTGATCTCTGGCCATGTGACTCCTGAGCAGTAAGGGATTATAGAAACTATGCCTACATTTTAGAAGAATTCAGGCCCCTCCCATAATCCTAATCTTGTGACTTTTCATTAGTCTTACAAAGGCAGTTTTCAGTCCCTGAGCAAGGAGGGGGTTCGTTTTAGGGAGGACCTGTTATCATCCTTGCTTTTAAGTTAAACTATAAATTTCTCCCATGGTTAGCTTGGACCATGCCCAAGAATGAGTGAAGACAGCTTACAGGTTAGATGCAAGATGGAGGGAGCCATATCAGACATCTTTTATTGTCATAATTTTGCAAAACTGATTTCAAAAAGATGGTATCTTATTGGGCAGGATTTTATTGGCCTAAATCAAAACTGCTTATCATATCCAGGAGTTCTCTCTGACCTTCTGGAAAACAGTAAGTTATCCTTAAGATTGCATCATGAGATCATTTACCTACCCTCTTCTGTTTTCTCTTTGCCCAAGAGCTTAGCTTGGCTTCTATTCCCTTTCCTCCTCCTTCTCCTTCCCCATACTGAGAGTGACCTTATTTCTGGACCCTAAATGCCCTGACTCAGGGACAGAGTAAAAATGGACAGGTAAGTGGAGAGATAAACAGTGAGGAAAAAATTACAGGGAAAATCAGCCTGTCTGTAAAATGCTCTTATGCAAAACATGGTACCCTTTACTCAGGGAGAGAGGGGAGGCTCTTGATTACCTCACAATACCAAATTAGTGAGGTTTTATTTTTTATTTTTTATTTTTCCCCAATGAGGAGGATTATTTAAGGGAGTCATAAAAACTTAATAAAAGATCTCACACACATTTGGCCGGGTGTGGTGGCTCACACCCGTAATCCCAGCACTTTGGGAGGCCGAGGTGGGTGGATCACAAAGTCAGGAGTTCGAGACCAGCCTGGCCAATATGGCAAACCCCATCTCTACTAAAAATACAAAAAATTAGCCTGGCGTGGTGATGAGCACCTGTAATCCCAGCTGCTTGGGAGGCTGGGGCAGGAGAATCACTTGAACCAGGGAGGTGGAAGTTGCAGTGAGCCGAGGTCATGCCACTGCACTCCAGGCTGGGCAACAAGAGCAAGACGCTGTCTCAAGAAAAGAAAAAAAAGAAAAGAAAAAAATCTCACACACATTCAACGGAGCTGAAAGATCATAAATTGATCTTTCGGTTTTCTCTGAGGTAAACAAAACAAAATAAAATTAGCTACAGAACCATGTGGAAGAGAAAGGTGCAGAGGTTCCTTTGTTCTCCACATTAGTTCAGATTAATCCATTGATGAAAAAAATAGCCTTTGCACTTTCAAAAAGGAGGGTGTAGTAATTTGAGATTGTCATTTTAGTTCTTTTGATCTTTTCAAATCCCCCCAAGGCTCTCTCCTACCTCTTCCTAAGTTAACCAGAACCATGTTCACCTGGCAGCTGTGAATATTATATCTTTGGAAACCTGCTGGGCTGCCCACTTTCCAGCTTCCTCTGAAGTTTAAGGATATTGCTCATTAAGAAAAAAAATTAAAAATAAAATACAAATTTCTTGAATGTTGGCTAGATTTTCAGCAAGTAATAAAGTAATATACAGAATTCTAAAAAGAGATACTCAGGAGAATGACTAAGTCAATTAAAGATATTTCAAAATGAAGTTTAAAATAAATCTGTTAGAAAATAACATGAATATTTGTATGGAGAATTCTATACAAATTGTAGTAATTTAAGGAACTGACTTTATGGGTATTCTGAAACATGCAGAACACATAGCTTGTCTTTTATACTCATAATTCCTCTGTACGATGGCTTGAGAAAGCAGTTATGAAATTTCCACTTGGGATCCCCATGGCTCCAGTCGTTGTTTCTGGGAACAGCTTTTGATTTTCCATGTTAATGATGCTGATGGTACAATAAGAGAAAGAACCTTCTTCTCTCCTTGACACTTCAGAAAACATTTTTACTCTTGTAACGCATTATTTCTTACATTTTCTTTTTATAATTTATCTTCCAGAATTTTCAAAGCTTTTTTGATTGAAAAATAATATAAGGGGGCCGGGCGCAGTGGCTCAAGCCTGTAATCCCAGCACTTTGGGAGGCCGAGACAAGCGGATCACAAGGTCAGGAGATGGAGACCATCCTGGCTAACATGCTGAAACCCCGTCTCTACTAAAAAATACAAAAAACTAGCCGGGCACGGTGGCGGGCGCCTGTAGTCCCAGGTACCTGGGAGCCTGAGAGAGGAGAATGGCTTAAACCCAGGAGGTGGAGCTTGCAGTGAGCCGAGATCGTGCCACTGCACTCCAGCCTGGGCGACAGAGCGAGACTCCGTCTCAAAAAAAAAAAAAAAAAAAAAAAGAAAAATAATATAAGGGAAATATTATTAAAAATAAAACATAACTCTCCATAAATTACCATATTAACAAAACAATTTGGTTCACATTTTGTGAATTTCGTTTATGGCTTTGTTCGTATTCATACACACATTTTATACAATGCTTTAGAAAGCACATGAAATTTGCATGTCTGCCCTTTTCACTTAACCGTTTATTATAAATTTTAAATAATACATAGATGATATCAAGATCTATAATCAATATTTTAAAATTCCCATTGTTAGACATTTTAGATGTCTGTATATTTTGCTGTTCTAATATGTTTAGTAAGAACGCTTAAAAATCTGGCGTCAGACCAACTGGAGGGGAAGTTGGGATCTAGCATCCTCGACAGTCCTACAGAACGAACCCTACTCCTTACCTGTATCTTGCCTCTAAATATTTTAGACAATGTCTTCTATCTATAATATTTGTGACTATCTACAGTAATTTTGTATAGTCCACTGCAATAGATCATGGCCATGGTAGCTAAAATATTCATTATATTATATTGGTTTTCAAACTGGTCTCTGAAGACCCTTACAAAGGCTTCCACTAGAAGGGGTGGAGTGAGTGGTTGGGGCTCTGAATCCCTACCTCAGCTCCAACTGGAGCAGTTCTGTTTTACTGGGGCCTAGTGTTAAACAAAATTTGAATACAACTGGTTTAGATCAACAAGGTGCAATGTGGTGACAAGTGTACACAAGTGGGTGTCACTGAAGTATTTGACGGTTCAAAGACCTCATGGTGAAATGGGGTATTTTTCACCAAATCAAACTTGGATAGCCATCTAGAGTGTGGTCCTTCTTGAAGACTCAAGGCCCTGGGCATAGTTTATGTCTCAGAGATGAGACATGTCCTGAATTGAAGAGAGAGCCTGCTCTCTGGTCTCTCATTTTGCTTTCCTCCAGGCCATTATTCAAAGTGTAGCCAGACAGATCTTACTGAAAGTAAATGCAAAGCCAATCAGGTAACTTCCCTGCTCAAATCAAGCTTCTTAAGAAGCTCAGCACTGCCCAGGAGAATCTGGTTCTTGTTTTCCTCCCTATCTTCATTTCAACTCACTTGTACTCAACTTTACTAAATTCTAGTCCAAGTGCTGTCCAGTGGAAACAGAATATGAGCCATATGTGTCATTTTATCTTTTCCAGTAGCCACACTGAAAAAACTAAAAAGAAACAAGTGGAATTAATTTTAGTAATATATTTTATTTAACCCAATATATCCAAAATATTTTCATTGCAATATGTAATCAATATACAAAATTATTAAAGAGATGTTTTACATTCTTTTTTCATACTAAGGCTTGAAAATCCAGGGGGTATTTTAAATTTGCAGCAAGCTCATCTTAATTCAGATGCTAATTTTTCACCTATTGTATTTTATTTATATTGTTGGGAGGAAATACTTTTTCCTCTTCAAACTTAGGTCCTGAACTTGAGTGTCTGCAAAGTAACTGACAATAAACAGATTAACAGAAGACAAAATGTATTTAAACATGCTCATGCTCTGTAATGAGTAATTCTCTGAATAGTCAGAGACCATGGTTTATACATCAACTTAATAAAAAGGGGAGTAGTGGTGATTTAGGACTTCAGAGGAAAAGTATGGAAGGTTCTATTGGGCTTTTTGATGCTAATGCATGGCTAAATTCACATTTCCTGGCTAAGAGTTAGTCTTTTCCAATCAGGAAACTTCTTTGGAGAAGAGGTCAATGGCAGCTATATTTTCAGGAGACTTTGCTTAAGTTTAGCTAATGTTGCATTCTGTGGCTGCTGATTTCTCAGATGTTTTTAGTTTAAAGTAATTTTCATACCACTCTGGTGGGCTATTAATTCCTTCAGTATTTAGCGTTCATAAAAATTACAGTTGAAAAAGGATATTCATATACCCAAGTTATTCCAAGAACACGTGAAAGTTTTCCAGTAACTGAATCAAGTAACAAAAATAATTTTCCTTTAATATTGACATCTACTTTGACAAAACTGGTTCATCTGTTTTAGATTTGATTTTGATTTGACTTTAGAGTGTAGGGTTCTAGGTTCATAGAACCCATCCTAGGTTCATGGCTGAGGCCCCTATAACAAAAGACAGATTCCTAGCAAGAGAAAAGCCTACAAATGTGTTTAATATTGGCTTTAAATGACATAGGAGTCTTCTTAAGGAAATAAAGACTCAAAGAAATAGTTAAATTTGCATATTTTTATGCCAGGTTTAATGAAGAGTGGACAGTCATGGAGAAATATGATATGACAAAGGTGTCAACCTAAAATAAACAGCAGACAAAGAGTCTATTCAGAAATAGCAAGGAATTGTAATTTGGGATATGCGTGCTATGGTGGACATTCAAAGAAATGGAGAGAGGCAAATTTCCTTTAAGAGTAAAAGGGGAAGTCCGTGTTAGTTGTTTTGAAATAAACCTCATTGGCCACAGAAGTTTACCGCAGGAATTGGCAAATACTCATTGGTGATACTGGCTGTTGCTGGGGAGATGGCTTCATAGAAACATCCCAAATTTTTGTGGTTTTCAGAGAGTCTCTGTAACAGTTTTTATCATAGGCATATGTCCATATGGTCCCTTCCTTCTTGGCCTACCTGTTCCATTTTGTTTGGGCTTGACATGAGCCATTCCATTTTGAGGCTGACAACTTTCCACAAAGGGTATGATCTAATGGTAATAAACTGGGATAGGGATGGAGAATCTAGTAAGGTCTATTTGTTCAGGTTCTTCTCTGTGTCCCAGTATTTTCAGAGATAAAAATGTTCCTTTCCTCCAAGTATAGAGAGAGCACCTCTCATGAGGGTCTTATAACCGGCTTCAGAGGAAAGTCAGAAAATCCTTTCTAGGTTTTATGACCTACATCGGGGAGAAGGGTGAGGGAACGTTAGAGTGACCTTTCTTCTTCTGCCATTTTCTCAAATTTTTTTAATTTAAAATATTCAAGATGCCATTTTTCAGAGTAGTGTGTCCTGAACCCCATGAGAAGCAAAAGTATGTCTGTCCCAGTTAAGTAAGTTTGCTAACTCTAGTATCAACTCAGTATATTAGCATTTAATTTAAAGGAGTACTGTGTAAAGCAAAAAACAATTGAAAATTCATCAATATCAATAAAGTATTCTTTCAGTTTTTTCTTGTATCCACATTTGGAGTGTCGATTAGCCACATGTGACTAACGGCCATATTGAACAATGTGATTCTAGAACTAATCTTTCCGTTCATCTGAAGCTCCAGGTTCTTCTTGCCTCAGGTCCTTCTCACACAGTTTTTTTTTTTTTCTTCTAGAAAATTATTTCCCCATTTCTCTCCTAGGTTAACTCTTAACTCTCCGTGGACACAGTTTAAATGGGATTTTCTTGGAGAGGCTTTCCCTGATTCCCAAATCTAACTTAGGAATCCTGTTCTATTTTCTCAGAAGATCTTATACATTTTCTTTCTAACCCTTACCACAGTTGGACATAATGCTTTCAATGTACAATTGGTCATTTAATATTATCACAGTGGAAGCTCCGTAATGACAGGGGCTCTGTCTGTTTTGCTTACCACTGAATATCTTGTCCCTTGTATAGTGCTCAGCACATACAGATACTAAGTAAGTAGCCTTTCAACAAATGAATCAGAGAAAGAGAAAAGACTAGATTATATAAAAGGCTACAGAGAATGTAAGGTCTTTGAGGAAGTTGCTTTCTGACCTGCAAAAATAAAGCTGTGAATCATCTGATTTATGGGATTTGGTCATCCAAGTATGTTGACAATGAATTGGAATGGGTTTTAGTAATATATTGGGGTAACTTGGGATAAATCAAGCAAAGTTGAAATGTAGTATATGGTGAGGGTAATATAACCACGACTTAATTACTCTAACAATTATTGTCTCTAAAATGAAGGATATGAATTAGCTGATCTACAAGAGTCTTCCATGATCTTTGACTGACCTATTTGACATGAGTTAAGGGAACCAGAGTAGAAATTAATTATAATCTTTTTTTTTTTTTGAGACGGAGTCTTGCTCTGTCGCCCAGGCTGGATTGCAGTGGCACGATCTTGGCTCACTGCAAGCTCCGCCTCCCGGGTTCACACCATTCTCCTGCCTCACCCTCCCGAGTAGCTGGGACTACAGATGCCCCGCCACCACGCGTGGCTAATTTTTTTGTATTTTTAGTAGAGACGGGGTTTCACCATGTTAGCCAGGATGGTCTTGATCTCCTGACCTCGTGATCCACCCCCCTCGGCCTCCCAAAGTGCTGGGATTACAGGCATGAGCCACCGCGCCTGGCCTAATTATAATCTTATATTGATGGTAAGGGAATAAAAATTCCCCTTTCACCTTATAAATTCCCTTATTAATAAAAATGGAATTATTATTCAATTATGACCAATACAAAAATGTGCACAGTTTTATAGATTGTCACAAAGTGAATATATTCCTGTAACCACACCCAGGTCAAGACATAGAACATTAAGCAATACCGTCGAGAAACTGAAAAGACAACCCACAGAATAATAAAAAATATTTGCAAATAATTTATCTGATAAGAAACTTGTATCCCAAATATATTAATATAAAGAAGTCTTTCAACTAAATAATAAAAAGAGAGCTCAATTAAAATATGGGCAAAGAAATTAATGTTTCTTCAAAGAAGATATACAAATGGCAAATAAGCCAATAAAAGATGCTCAACATCATTAGTCATTAGGGAAGTACAAATCAAAACCATAATGAGGCTGGGCACAGTGGCTCACACCTGTAATCCCAGCACTTTGGGCGGCTGAGGTAGGAGGATCACTTGAGCCCAAGAGTTCGAAACCAACCTGGGCAAAATAGGAAGACCCCCATCTCTACAAAACAAACAAAAAATAAAACCGTGATGAAATACCACTTTACTCCCACTAGAATGGCTATAATTTTTAAAAAGTGGACAAAAACAAGTGTAAGTGAGGATGTGGAGAAATTGGCCCTAATACATTGTTGGTGGGAATATAAAATGATGCAGCCACTTTGGAAAAAAGTTTGGCAGTTTATCAAAAACTTTAACACAAGTTACCGTATGATTCAGCAATTCCACTCCGGGTCATAAATTCAAAAGATACGAAAACATGTGTCCACACAAAATCTTGTACATGAATGGCCATAACAGTGATGCTGAGGGCAAACCTGACTAAGCTTGTCAAACTTTAATCTGCTTTGTTTGCTTTTAGCTTTTTTTTTTTTTTTAAATTACTAACTCTAAATGTTACATAGCTAAGCAATATATCACAATGTACCCTTCAGTTTATTTATAGTTAACATCTCTGATGTGTAGGTCACAATGGTAATGGGTGACAAAGTTGTTTTTTCAGGAACTTAGAGTCAGCTCTCGTCCAGTTCAAACTAGGTGAGACCACCGACCCTTCAACTGGCCCTGACCAATGTCCAATGGGTGACCATTTGATGGCAGAGGGCTGAGAGCTTCACCCTCAGATCATGCTAATGCCATGGTGTTTTTTTTGTTTTTTGTTTTTTTTTTAACATGGGTCCTATGAAGAGCCATGAACTTGACTGTACTTGTGAAGAATGCTAAACTTTTCCTTAACCCCAATCACCTTCCCCCACATCTCAGACCATTTTGCTCTTTTATCCCATGAATATCCCTAAACTCCATTTTCAAGGAGGCAGATTTAAGACCTGTTCTCCCATCTCCTTGCTTGACTGTCACATGAATAAACCCTTTCTTTGCTACAAAACTCATTATCTCAGTGTTGGCCATACTTCAAGGTGGGCAAAACGGGCTGGGTTCGGTAACAGCAGCATTATTCATAATAGCTAAAAAGTGAAAATAATCCAAATGTCTATCATTTAATGAATGGATCAATAAAATATGGCATATGCGTACAACAGAATATTATTCTGCAATAAAAAGAAATGAAGTGCTGATATACGCCACAACATAGATAAACCTCAATATTATGCTAAGTGGAAGAAGTCAGTCACCAAAGGTGACATATTATATTATTCCATTTGTGTGAAATGTCCAGAACAGGCATACAAATACAAAGTCGATCAGCAGTTGCTTAGAGCTGGCTGGGGAGGAGGGGTGGGGAATAGGAAGTGACGGCTACTGGGTACTAGGTTTCTTTTAGGGAGGACAAAAATGTATATATATTTAGAGACAGTCTCCTTTGTTGTCCAGGTTGGAGTGTAGTGGCAAGATCAAGGGTCACTGCAGCCTCAACTTCCTGGGCTCAAGCAGTCCTTTCACCTAAGCCCCCAAAGTAGCTGGAACTACAAGTGTGCACCACCCAGCCCGGCTATTTTTTTTTTAATTTCAGTAGAGACAAGGTCTTGCTATGTTACCCAGGCTGGTCTCAAACTCCTGAGCTCAAGGGATCTTCCTGCCTCAGCCTCTCAAAGTGCTGAGATTACAGGCATGAGCTACTGCACCCAGCCAAGAAAATGTTCTAAAGTGAGATTAAGTGAGGTTGTAATGACATTTGCACAACCCTATGAATATGCTAAAAAATACTGAATCGTACACTTTGAATATATGAATTGTATGGCATGTGAATTATATATCATAAGGCTGTTAAAAGAAAAAATAATAGTACATTGCCAGCATCCAAAAAGTAACTCTGTCTTAGATTGGGTTTCCTGGAAGCTGAAACTCAGTTGGTGATTCTTGTGCAAGGTGTGATGGAATATTCACAAGAGAAGGTAAGTGAAACAAGCAGGAAAAAGCTAAGTGTAGTCATGGCTAAGGACCAGCCTCAGCCTCATCTGATGGTGAACTATGGAGAATGAATGGCAAGCACCACAGTGTGGTTCCATATAGAGGCAAAAGGGTTGATTGTTTTTTATATTCATGTCAGTCAACAGACAATTGTAAGCTGTGAGCTGCCTCCTTTGCTCATGTCTGTGTGTGTGTGTGTATGTTCGAGTGTAAAAACCTCCTTGGTGAGTCAGTTCCCTCCTGACCAAAAATGATCCTGGAAGGTGGCAGCTGTGACCTATTAGCAGCTTACAATCACTACAGCTAGAGGACTGATGCCCCATCCAGTTTCAGGGCATCTGGGAAGGTCACCAACAGTGTCCACTACATCCCCTCACGTTCTGTTTCATTTTTACAGTCTTGATCCTCCACAGTTCCTCCCTTTGGCTGGACTGTCACTTCAGCACATGATTTATGGACAACCCGATTTATCTGTGTTTTTACCTCTTAGAAAACTCTGTGCTTCACAGTGGGGCTATTATGTGTCTGTTCTATATCAAATAATGTGTTAGATAAACGCCAGTCTTCAATGAAAATAAATAGCACAGGTCTATTTACTTAGCATTATCATAGGTTATTTCAGACATTATTTGCCTCCAGGAAAACCAAAAAAGCCATAAAAACAGAGAGCATGAAGGCAGGAAATTAAAAAAAAAATTCTGACAGAAGAATGCTGAAACCTAGAAACAATCTCCTACTTTCCTCATCAATGTTCCCGGTGAAAACATTTCCGTGGTGGTAGGAATGTTCACCAGGTAACTTGGGGTTATAAGAAGCCAAGAGAGTTTCTTGATGTTGAACTGGCCAGTGTTCCTGAGCTTGTTAACAAGCCCCGAGACAGAACTGGCTCCAGGAAAGTTGGGGGGGAAAAGGATTTTCTTTAAGTTTAAGGAGAAAACTAGGGTTAGATTGTGTATTAATTTTTCATTGCTGCATAACAAAATACTACAATCACAATGGCTTAAAACAACCCACATTTATTATTTCCCAGTTTCCGTGGATCAGGAGTCCAGGTACTATCTAGCTAAGTTCTCTTCTTAGAGTCTCACTAGGCTGCATAGGTGCCAGCTGGGGCTTCAGTCTCATCTGGAACTTGGGGTCCTATTCCAAGTTCTTGTAAATTGTTGGCAGAATTCAGGACTTTCTGGTTGTAGGACTGAGTCCCTTAGCTGTCAGCTGAGTCTTAGTGGCTGTCAGCTGGAGACTGCCTTCAGTTTCTAGAGGCCTCCCACAGTTTCCTGCCACATGGCCCTCTTCATAGGCAGTTTGCAACACCACTGTTTGCACCTTCAAGGCCAGCAGGAGAGTGCCTCTCCCCAGTCCGCTAAGACGGAATCTTATGTAAGGTAAGGTCATCTTATATAAGGAATCTTATATAAGGTAGTCAGTCATGAGAGCGACATCTTGGCACATTTTTCATATTTAGTTGATTGGAAGCAATTCACAATTCCCACCCACACTCAAGGGGTTAGCGGGACTTATACAAGGGTGTGACTCATTGGGAGTTACCTTAGGATGTGTCTGACACAAATAGAAACTATCTGTGTCTTTGGCTCATTTGAAACTTTCCTTAAATATCTATTATCTTTAAAAATAGCTGAATGGTTTCTTTTTTTTTTTCTTTTTTTGCTTTTAAAATAAAAAACTCTTTTTTGGTAAAAAGATTATTCAATATCATTATTCATCTCACTTTGAATACTCATGGGCTACTGGGGAGTCCTACATAGTCTGGCTTCCTGGTACCTGCTGTTCCCTCTGCCCAAAGGGCTCTTATATCAGATATCAGCACATCATGGTTCCAGGCACATAGTAGGTGCTCAATAAATGTAGTTTGACTAAATGAACAAATGCATGAAAAAGGGTGTTTTCTATGCATACAGCAGACACCTGAACTTCTTTTTTATACCAAAGAGCATATCTTAAGTGTATGGTCTCAGTCTGCCTTCTCTGCCAATGGAGGATTCAAGAGGAAACAAATAGCCTCTTCAGTACAAAAGTGACAGTAGCATCAAAAGCTATAACTTAGCTGTAGTTTATGGCATGCACAATGAGATTCCAGGTCAGCTATTCATTCTTCTAAAAAATTAAGTAACATTTGGCTTACAAAAGCATAGGCAATATAAGTGCCCAGAGTATGACCTCTGTGAATCACTGGTTCTTGGATTAAGAGCACTATATGGTTTGTATCAGATTGATTGTTGATTGAACGTGATGTGCATGTATGAGTACAGTCTTAGTGGGGCCAACCCAAAGCATAGATGAACTTCTCAAGCCAGCGAGCACATTTCCGTTATTACTCAAGGGAAAATATATTTGAAGTCAGTTAACTTTTAGCTTTTGTGGAAAGGATGGCCAGCATGAGCCAAAAAAAAAAAAAAAAAATCATAAAGTATCATCTGACTCTTCTAAAGACAATATCCAAGAGTTTTATTATTCACAGTATCTCACTATGAGTGAGACAAAGTAATGGGTCATTCGACTATCTATTTTGACGAGTTGCTCCTTGGTAAGAAAATTTCATATGTTCATGATTGTGATGGTTAATTTTATGTGGCAACTTGACTGGGCCACTGGGTGCTCAAATATCTAGTCAAACATTATCATAGATGTGTCTGTAAGTGTATTCTTGGATGAGATTGACATTTGAATTGCTACACTGAGTAAAACAAATTGCTCTCCCTAATGTGAGTGGTCCTTACCCAGTCAGTTGAAGGCTTGAATAGAAAAAAAGGGCTAATCTTCCTGTTAATAAGAGGGAATTCTTCCTGCTTGACTGCTTTGAGCTGGGATAGCAGTCTATCCTAGCCTTCCAACTTGAACTGGAATATTTGCTCTTCTTGGGTGTTGAGCCTCCCAGCTTTCAGACTTGAACTACAGTATTAACTCATCCAGTTCTTGGGCCTTCGGATTCAGACTAGAACTATACATTGACTCTCCTGGGTCTCCAGCTTGGTGACTGCAGGTCTTGGGATTTCTCAGCCTCTGCAATCATGTGAGCCAGTTTCCTTGCCTCCTAAATTCTCCTCCAGTGGAGATTCCAAACTTTACAACTTCTTTCAAGCTCCCAAACTAATTTTGTTCAATTTCAGACAATGAACTAGGACACAGATTCAATGAACTTGAAGTCTTGAGTCTTTACCCAACTGACATCCCTTGGCATCCCTTGTCTGAAGGTCACAGTACCTGTCAGATAACCCTTTCCATACAGTTTGTGTTCTCTCTCTCTCCTAATAACGGTTTCATCCTCTCATTATTTCAGGCTAGGAGTGGGAAACTGGGCTCAGTTGTTGAGTCACGGGTTGCTACATCATTCCTTGTGTAATTTTCCTGCCCTCCACTCACATCTTCATATACAGTCTCTTAAAAAAACAAACAAACAAACAAAAAAAACTTTCTATTTTGAAATAATTATAGACTCATAACAAGTTGCAAAAATAGTACAGAGAGGTTCTGTGTACCCTTCACTCAGCTTCCTCCAATGATAACATCTTATATACCTAAGAGTACTTTATCAAAATAATGAAATTGACATTGGCACAATAGTATTGACTAGATTACAGACCTTACCCAGACTTCACCAGTTTTCACATGCACTCTTTTTATTTCTAGTATAGTCAGATAAACCTTTATCACATGTGTAGATTCACAGAACCACTACCACAATCAAGGTACCAATAGTTCCATCTGTATACAATCTCTTTATTAAACTCCTTTCAAATTACCCAGTTTGAGCATGCTCTCTGTTTCTCGCCAGCCCACCTATTGATGCACCCTTAAAAGATTTTGACATTCTTAGAGTGAGGGCCTTGTATTTAAGGGTGAGGGCCAAGAAGACAGCAAGCCTCAGACAGAGAAGGGTGCAGTGTAGCAGCTACAAAGTAAAAATGGCAGTTGGGCCACTCTTGGCAAAGAATGTCTGAGACAGATTCCAGAATGATATGCGATAATCTGAAGGCTTTATTTTATGGCAATTGTTCTCAAGCCTAACTGTGCATCAGAATCATCCAGAGAGCATTAAAAATAAAACACAAAAAACAATCCAACAAATGAACAAAAAACCAAAACAAAAACAGAGACTTGGGTCCCATCCCCAGAGGTTCTGATTTATTTAGTTCAGAGTGGAGTCCAAGGATGGAAACTTTTTGCAAGTTCCTTTTTTTTTTTTTTTTTTTTTTTTTTGAGACGGAGTCTCGCTCTGTCGCCCAGGCTGGAGTGCAGTGGCGGGATCTCAGCTCACTGCAAGCTCCGCCTCCCGGGTTCACGCCATTCTCCTGCCTCAGCCTCCAGAGTAGCTGGGACTACAGGCGCCCGCCACCTCGCCCGGCTAGTTTTTTGTATTTTTTAGTAGAGACGGGGTTTCACCGGGTTAGCCAGGATGGTCTCGATCTCCTGACCTTGTGATCCGCCCGTCTCGGCCTCCCAAAGTGCTGGGATTACAGGCTTGAGCCACCGCGCCCGGCCGCAAGTTCCTTAGATGATTCTAACATACAGCCAAGGTTGTGAGCCAGTGTTTTATAGCATCTGAGTTTTGTGTCTTAACTACAAAAGCCATTCCTACTCAAGATTATATTTTTATAAAAGACAACTTCCAGCTTTCCTGCATATTTGCTTTACTTCTTATTACATTTAATTTTTTAATACATCTTGAATTTATTTTTGTTGTAGGGAGTGAGAAATGAATTAATTTTATTTTTCCCCAAACAGGTGCTTTGTTGTTCTAGTATCATTTATTGAACATATTCTCTCCACTGCTATAAAATATTACCCTTATGATTTACTAAATTCCTAAATCATTTGACTCTGTTTCTATATTATATTTTGTTGCATTGATCTATCTTTCTAGCAAGTGCCAGAATCGAACTGTTTTCATTGCAGTCACTTTATAATGCTTTAATTTCTGATGGTAGGGAAAATTGATATTTTTAAGGTATTGACTCTTTCCGTTAAAAAAATAGATACTTCTTTAAGTTGATTCCAAGTTTTTGCGCTCTGTAGTTTTAAATTTTTTCTTCATATAGATTATGAAACTACAAGTAAGTTTCAAAAATATTTTTCAAGAAATGGATGATGGGGCTCAGGACATGCCACTCCAAAATATGGTACCTTGTCTTATTGAATATTTTGATTTGAAGGAATTTGAGAAAATGGCAGAAATAGAAAGGGCTTTCTGACTCTCTCCTGCCTTTCTCCATTATAGCACGTCATAAAACCTAGGAAAGATTTTCTGACCTTCCCTTGAAGCAGGTCATAAGACTCTCAGATGAGAGACGCCTGCATTATACTCAGAGGAAAGGAGCATCCTTATCTCTGAAGACACAGGGACCCAGAAAAGAATTTGAACAAGCAGGCCTTGCTTGGTTTCCCCCAATGTATAATATTTATCTCACTCCCTCTGCCCTTTGTTGTATCATATTTCTTCATGACTCTTAATTCTTCATTGAATCTACTATAAAAACACTCAGGTTTAACTCTTTCTTCAGATATTTATTTCCTTATGAGGGCTCCTGTGTCGCATCAATCTTATAGTAAATAAATTTGTATGCTTTTCTCTTGTTAACCTTTTTTGTTGTTGTTACAGCGGCTCCAGCAATGAACCTAAGATAGGTAGAAGGAAAGGTATTTTCCTCCTGTACGTGGAATAACTCCCAATCCACTAAAATTCATTTTGAGCCAGAAGCAGCAAAATAAATAAATAAATAATTAGCCTATGTAACTTTATCCTTGATCATAAATGATAAAAATAAATGTCTTGTGTAATTTCTTATGGAAATAAAATGCTCCTTTATTTGACATGATTAGCAAATGTGTGCTACTTTATCAAGCAATCCTGGCATGTCACACATGGAGCAGTAATTTTCAAAACCTATAACCTAATAAAATACTAGTGACTAAAACAGTAAAGTAAAATGTATTTTTTTAAGAGTCAGAAGATACATGTCATTATAATAAGCACAATGTACTGTAGCTGCTAATGGAAAATTTAGATGAATGAAGGCTAGATTAAAAAGTGACTTTTCAGAAAACAAGTACTCCCCACAATTACCCGGGTTGGAAGGTGCTCATTTTTACCCATTTTATTCCTGGAAGTTAAAAGTCCTATAGTCAGAATAGCCAGCCACGAGATACAGAGAAACTTGAATTTTTAAAATGAATGATGAGATGAATCCATATCAAGACATAAGTGCTCCAATATTTTTTAAAGTTTTAAATATTTACTAACCAATTCAAATCCATTTGCTGAAAGTCCTTCCTCCTTATCCTGTGTCAGCTAAAGGCTTTTTATCAGTTAATGGATACTATTTGTGGTTTCATCAGTTAAGGGATACTATTTGTGGTTTCACAAAGAGTTAACGTCTTTAAGGTATGTGGCGAAAATCCTGGAATAGGAAGATGGGAAGCACTCACATAAGCTTTAGAAATTTTACTCAGATATTGTCTTAGTCTGTTTTCTGCTGCTATAACTGAATATCTAAGACTGAGTGGTTTATTTTTTTAAACAAAAGAAAATGATTTTGGACAGTTTTGGAGGCTGGGAAGACGAAAGGCATGGTGGCAGTTTCTGACAAGGGCTTTCATATTGCATCATAACATGGTGGAAAAGTGAAAGGGCAAGTGTGTGTGAAAGAGACAAAACATGAGGGCAGGCTCACTTTATAACAACCCACTCTTGCAGTAACCAATCCCATCCTGAGAGTGAGAACTCACTCCCTCAAAAATTAACCCAATCTCATGAGAGTGATATTTATCCCTCTTAATGACTTAATCACCTCTTGAAGGCCCCACCTCTTACTACTATTACATTAGAGATTAAGTTTCAAGATGGGTTTTGGAGGGTACAAACATTCAAACCATAGCAGATATGCATATGACAAATAGTGGCACATTAAAATTATAAAGAAACTACAGCCGTGACTAAGCAATGTTTTCTACGTAATATAGTCAGGAAAACCAAAAATATTCATGGCTACTATGTGTGTGCATACATATGAATGTATGTTTTATGTACTGAGTATGTATATATATGTATATATCTGTGCATTAATACATATGTGTATTTCTATATATAATGCCTGTAATTAGCTTAGACTATTCTTTTGGACATAAATAAGCAGGGTGAATGTTGGAATAACATTTGTGGAGCTACACCACTAACAAATATTGGCATACCTGACTGCAGAAATTTGACTTTAAACAACTTTTGTTAGTATTAGTAATAGTTATTAGTAAGTAAAACACTATTGAAGTCATGTTGTTTGGCTTTCGTTGACTTGTAAGCTACTTACGTAAAAGTGGGTTGGTTCACATGTTCTCACTCATAGGTGGGTGTTGAACAACGAGAACACATGGACGCAGGGCGGGGAACATCACACACCGGGGCCTGCCGGTGGGTGGGGGGCTGGGGGGCTGGGGGAGGGATAGCATTAGGAGAAACATCCAATGTAAGTGATGAGTTGATGGGTGCAGAAAACCAATATGGCACATGTATACCTATGTAATAAACGTGCACATTGTGCACATGTACCCTAGAACTTAAAGTATAATAAAAAAAGAAATTGAAAAAAAATTGAAAAAAAAAGTGGGTTGGTTCACTGTATCTGAATATGCTTTCTTTAAAACAGCAGTGTTTTATCCCCCATTGTAAATAAGATAGCAGTCTCCTTTCTCTTTTTAAACAATGCAGTTGTTTGCTTACTTTTGAATATCTAATTGTAAGGTCCCGGAAAGTGGCTTATGTGATTTAGAAAGCAAAGACAGACCACTGAAACCTCGCTTCTGCTCTTAGGCAATGCCTGTTGCACATCAGCAACTTTTCCCTCTTCCTCTAAGATAGAGCCAATCGTTGTTCACACTTGTTTGCTGGGCAACCACAATCAACTGATCGATCTTCCTGTGTGTCAAATAGTATCTGTAGAGTACTGAAGCATTCAAACCGGCACACAGTTGCCTTCTATGTCAATAGCACGATTGATTCCTAGGGAGTGTTTAAGTTAGTATTTTGAGAGTATGTATTTGCATTTTGACCACTAAATAAGTGATTTATAACTATGCAAACGTTATATGATGAGACTTGGTTTTAAATTTGTAATGCTTTCATAACACTAAAAACATTTATTAAGATAACCTTTATGAATCAAGTATTTTTATATTTCCAGTAAGAGGATAAAAATACCCTTTCATATTTATATTTGAGTATCTGTAACACTACTATTTTCTTTGTACCAATTTGGGGATTCCAGAAATCTAACATAATTTAAAGAGCTTTCATCCTTTTAATTTTCTTCCAGCAAATCAAACTCAAGAGATGAAAGAATACAGGAAACATTTCTGTGGAACTATACATAGGAAAAAGGCCATTTAAGTTTTCTTTCTGTCAAACATCATGTGTGGATTGAAGGTGTTATGAATGTAAAATGGAAAGTTAATTTTTCTTCCTGGTATGTAAGAGCGGGACTGGCTAAATTATGGCAATGCAGAGTCCTTTGTTTAAAATTATGATTATTATTGGCTTCAACAACAGAAATTTATTTTCTCACAGTTTTGGTTCCAGGAAGTTCCAGATCAAGGTGCCAGCAGGTTGGTTTCCTCTGAGGCTTCTATACTTGATTTATAGATGGCTACCCTGTTCACATGGTCATCCCTCTGTGCATGCAGACCCCTTCTTTTTATAAGGACACCAGTCCTATTGGATTCAGGCCCCACCCTATTTAAAAAAATAAATTTGGGAGGTACAAGTGTAGTTTTGTTACATGAACATACTGTGTAGTGGTGAAGTCTGGGCTTTTAATGTAACATTCACCTGAATAGTGTATACGATAGATCCATTTGGTAATTTCTCATTTCTCACCACTCTCCTACACTCTCACCTTCTGGAGTTTCCAGTGTCTATTACTCCACTCTGTATGTCCATGTGCATCCATTGTTTAGCTCTCACTTATAAGTGAAAACATGCAGTTTTTTTTTTTTTTTTTTAAATTTTTGTGGCTACATAGTTAGGTGTATTTATTTATGGGGTACACGAGATACTTTGATACAGACATGCAATGCCTAATCATCACATCATGTAGAATGGGGTATCCATCCCCTCAAGCATTTATCCTTAGTGTTACAAGCAATCCAATTATACTCTTTTAGTTATTTTTAAAGGTACAATTAAATTACTATTGACTATAGTCACCCTGTTATGCTGTCAAATAGTAGGTCTTATTCATATTTTCTTTTTTTTTTTTTTTTTTTTTTTTTTTTTTTTTTTTTTTTTT